>NW_017618593.1:833805-898805 GCF_001879475.1 Ipomoea nil | reverse complement strand
TGCTTCTACCTAGGTCAACGGGATACCAATTCAACTAGCATGCAATATAATAGACTCATAAACCTACGAACGGTACCCGAAATATCAAACTAGACAAAGGCACAATTAACGGAGTCCGTTGGGACACCACGGGGGACGGGGAAACATCAAACGGGGAAGCCGAGATCCCGAGGGGGATGATTTTCCAGCGGGTAGCCGGTGGGTGGGGGCCACCCGCCGGCTGCCCGCCGGGTATTATTGTTCCGGGCAGCGGGTCGCCGACGGGCAGCTGCCCGCCCGCCGGCCGCCCGCTGTCGGAGATATGTTTTCCGGCCGTGGGTAGGTGGCGGGTCCCTTACCCCCCACTGACTCTTATCACACAATTTCGCCCCGGGAACCATTGTGGAACCCGAAACCATGCTTAGACACTTTACAACGCAATTAACGACAACACGTAGACAATTAATGGATCAAATACGAGGAACGAACGGCACATAACCTATCATGCTTTTCTAAACATAATCAACACCCAAACATGCGATTACCCCACCCGATAACCCAAGAATAACATCGTACGATACAACCTAGGGTTCTAATCACTTTTATATCAACAAGAATACGATTCGCCTTCTAAATGCAAGATTGGGTAAGAATAACACGTAAGCATCAAGGGCATCATACAATTATCAAGAACAACACATAATCATCAAGAACTCCATATAATCACCAAGAACATCATAATTATCAAGAATCTCCCAATATCAAGATTATCAAGATCCCTCATGGGATCATCACATCAGTCATCAATAATAATCATCACAAGTCATCAATACACAATAATATGGGGAAACCCTAAGGGGGGATCATAACTATGAAAATAGGTTTTGTTGAGACATGGGTTACCTCTTAGCCTTTATTTAATTCCTTGGCTATGAAGGGTCTTTCTCTAAGCTTTCTTGCTTTCTTGATTTCTTCTAGGGGATTCTTGGAGCTCTTTGGGGTGGTGGGCGTTTATTGTGGTGGGGGGTTTCTAGGTGCCTCTTAAGTCCCCTATTTATATATTTAGGAGTCCTAGTTAGGAACTAGTATTATGGGCTTGCTAATTCTATTTCTTTTGGGACTAGGGATTGGGTTTAGGGATAAGGGCCCGTGGACTATGGTGGGCCTCCTAATTAATTATTGTGATTTAATTCTTTCTTTTGGGTAATTGATTAAATGATTTAATTGATCTTAGGGGTCGTAACACGGGGTGTTACATCACGCACATTAAACGCAATACTCAGGCACATTAAGTACAAATCTCACGCATATTAACATGACGCACATTAAGTACAAATCTCAGGCACATTGAGTATAAATCTCACGCACATTAAGTATAAACCTCACGCATATTAATCCACCGCAAAACCGCACGGGAAGCCACAAATGCACTTGATCCCTTCCCTATATATACATACATATATGTACATATATACATACATATATGTATATATATACATACATATATATATATATATATATGTATATATATATATATATATATATATATATATATATATATATATATATATATATATATATATATATATATATATATATATATATATATATAGGGTCAGGTTCCTGTGAGGTCAGGTCTTCCCGTGCGGTCAATGCGGCATACACCATTAGGTATGCATAAATGCACCACACAGTGTTCGAAAATACACCAGAATGAAATGCAAAAAAATGCACCACACAAAAAAAATACACCACGCATATAGTGTATTTACGAACACTTTCTGGTGCATTTATGCATACCTAATGGTGTATGCCGCACTGACCGCACGGGAAGACCTGACCTCATAGGAACCTAACCCTATATATATATATATATATATATATATATATATATATATATATATATATATATATATATATATATATATATATGTATATATATATATATATATGTATATATATATATATATACATATATATATATATATACATATATATATATATATATATATATATATATACATATATATTTATATACATATATATATGTATACATATATATATGTCTATATATATACATATATGTATATACATATTCCAGAATACACCAACAGTGTTAACAACATGCACCAACGGTGTAAGGGAAACACGCCACAATGAAATGCAACAAAAATACAAAAAATACACAACATATGCAAAAAATACACCATATAACTCACCACACCCAATGGTGTATTTCTGAAAAAGGTATGGTATTTTTACTCACAACTAATGGTGTGTTTTTGGTGATGCGTACCTAATTTGTATGTGTTTTTGTGGTGCATTTTTCTAAAGTTGATGGTGTATATTTGTTGAACTATTGGTGATGCCGCACCGCCGCACCTAAGGACATCGCCACAACTGAACCTTCCTCTCTCTCTCTCTCTCTCTATATATATATATATATATATATATATACATATATATATGTATATATATATATATATATATATATATATATATATATATATATATATATATATATATATATGTATATATATATATATATGTATATATATATATACATATATATATGTATATATATACATATATATATGTATATATATATATACATATATATATATATATACATATATATATATATATATATATATATATATATATATATATATATATATATATATATATATATATATATATATATATTTGTTGAACTATTGGTGATGCCGCACCGCCGCACCTAAGGACATCGCCACAACTGAACCTTCCTCTCTCTCTCTCTCTCTATATATATATATATATATATATATATATATATATATATATATGTATATATATATATATGTATATATATATATATATGTATATATATATATATATGTATATATATATATACATATATATATGTATATATATATATACATATATATATGTATATATATATATATATTTATATATATATATATATGTATACATATATATATGTATACATATATATATGTATATATATATATATATATATATATATATATATATATATATATATATATATATAGAGAGAGAGAGAGAGAGAGAGGAAGGTTCAGTTGTGGCGATGTCCTTAGGTGCGGCGGTGCGGCATCACCAATAGTTCAACAAATATACACCATCAACTTTAGAAAAATGCACCACAAAAACACATACAAATTAGGTACGCATCACCAAAAACACACCATTAGTTGTGAGTAAAAATACCATACCTTTTTCAGAAATACACCATTGGGTGTGGTGAGTTATATGGTGTATTTTTTGCAAGTCCAAAACATACCAAATCTCACCCAATACAACAAAATGACTTGAATCATAAGAAATGCCAAGCAATGGCACACAAGAACCCTAAACACAAGCTCTAGATATGCATTTTCACAAGACAAATGCATAAACACTCACATTTCATAGCAAACACATGTAGAATCCAAGAAATCACATATAGGTAAGCAAATTAGGTTTTGTAGAGCATGGGTTACCTCTTGTAGACTAAAAGACTTCACTTTACACTTCAACAAGCTCCCCACAAGGCTTACTTTCCAAACCCACTTAAAAAACAAACCAAAAGATCATAAAGATCCTGCTTTTAAGAAAAAGACATCTAAGGTGGAACCAAAAACACAAGATGGACTTAGATCTTACCCTCCTAGATGCCCAGATAGGTAAAAGGTTGAATCTTGGAAGCAAATCTTGAAGTCTTGGCAAGGTCTCAACTTAGCTTGGAGGAAAAGCTACTCACCTTTCTTGAGAGAAGGTAGAGCTAATATTTTAGAAAGTGTAAGGGGTGAAATGAAGATGTCTTCTAGGTTAGGTTACAATACTAACACTTGGTGAAAGATCAAGAATACCCTTACTAACTTTAGAAAGTGTAAGGAACAAGGGAATCCCCTTCAAAGCTCAAGGTACAACTTGACTTTGGAGTTGACTAGTCAAATACTAGTCCTCAAGTATTAAAAATCAGGATTTTAGGAATTAATTCCTCAATTGAAATAGGATTAATTACTCAATTAATCCATGAATTGAATTTGGATTTGTGGGGTGTCACATCCTCTCCCCCTTCAAAGAAGCTTCGTCCCCGAAGCTTGGGTACGACGAATTAGAACAAACGGTGATAGGAAACAACATTGTGACAAGAGGTTCAAGAATAAGCTCTTTTGGTCAAAACGCAAAAGGTTTCACAAGAATTCCAAACAAGAAGGAAGGCTTATATCAAATCAAGAATTGGCAAGAGTTTAACAAAGGGTTGAATTGAGCATCACGAACTCTAGATTTATCACCAACACCGACTTCTAGACAACAACCAAGAACTAGACAACTAATTCCAAACACCAACTACTAAGCTAGCTAACAACAAGGTAACAAGCAAAGCAAGCAAACACACAAGGCAAGCAACAAACTACCACCAAACTAACAACGGCTGAAAGTAAACAACAAGGAAAATGCAAACGGGATTACCGCAACACAAGCTAGAATTCCTCGCTCTCCGACTCCTCGGCCTCTTCAGACTCCTTGACCTCCTCAGACTCCTCCTCATCTTCGTCTCTGCGGCTCGAACTGGACTCAACCTGGTCTAGCCTCTGATGCACGGCAACGAACTGCGTCTTCATAAAGGCGAAACCCTCCTCGATCAAACGGTTCTACTAGCGAAGCAAGGCGACAACGCGCTCCTCGTGCACCATGGCATCATGCTCCCTCTTCATGCGAGTTTCCCTTCTTCGCCGGTTCTCTTCACTATCCGAATCACTTTCTTAAGCTTCGGCAGCTTCCGGTGCTCCCACCACATCCTCACGATCGGCTGCTTCCTCACCACCTCCCAAACTCTGAACGGCGAGGCTCAACTTCCCGACATGAATGCCAAGCTCACCTGCCAACTTGGCCATTTCTTCGGGTGCTTTTCTTGCAACTTCCTCCAGCGTGATGTACTCACCATCATCCATCTAAAACAGATTACAACTCCGAAGGTTGGCGGCATCCAACACCATCTTTCCCACAGCCTTCGGGGGACAACCATCCACACTGACACCCTTCCTAACCAAGATCCAACTCAACACCATCCCGTACGGTAAGCTCTTCCGACTGTGATCCCGGCAAAACACCATGTGTTGCAACATCAAAGATGGCAAGTTGAACTTAACCATATTCTTGAGACAAAAGGCAAAGGTGCACTCCAACTTTCCCAACAAACTGCTTTTGTTGTTATTAGGCAACAAACAGTCCGATACCAACATCACCAAAATCCTTTGCTCCGCAGACAACAACTTCTTCTCCGGCCTTGAAGCTTGAGTGAAACCACTCGTATGGCCCAACAAGTAGCTCAAGTAGTCACGGTACCCCATGGTATCCGTACTAATCCAAGCATGACCACTGTATTGAGCCACTCCGGTAGCAGACAAACTCAAAAGCTGAGCCAGCCTCTTCTCAGAAAGCACCAACTTTACACCTCTCACTTTAGAAGTGATCTCAAGCTTATCACCTTCCCTTTTCACATCCATGTGACGATAAAACTCTTTAAACAGACTCGGGTAAGTATCGGCCCTTATGGCGAGAAACCCATCCAACAAACCTTGGAATCTAAGCATATCCAACAAGGCACTAGGAAAATATTCCGGGTCCAAAGCTTTACCTTCAAGAAAAAGGTAGTGGGCATCAACCCATTCCGCTTTCCTAGCCAAACTTAATCTTCTAGGCATGGTAAGAGATGAACCAAAGCTCAACAAATAAAGCCCGCAACCTCCTCTTCTTCCTCCTTACACTCATTACCCCTCTCTTTCTCTCGAGCTCTCTCTCTCTCCCGATCGGCTCTCTCGGCGACAGTAGGTCGGCGCGGCACGGCGGAGCTCCGGGCTACTGTGACGGCGGCGTGGCAGTGGCTCGGCGACGGGCAGGTGGTGGTGGCGGTGAAGCTACGGGTTGGGGGTGGGGTTAGGTGTTCTCACGGGTAGAGAAGACAAGAAGAGAAGAGAATGGGGGGTTTTAGGGATTTGGGAGAAATTGGAGAAAAAGATGATTTAATTTGGGGATTTTGGGTAAAGTGGGAATTTATGGTTTAGATGGGATAAAAATTGTATAAGTTCTAAGAAAGAGAATTGGTTTAAGTGGTTTAAAGGTTGGGTTGACAAAGAATAGGCTTGGGTTCGAAACTTAAAAGTTATAATTAAACATTAGGCTTGGCTTTTAAGCTACACAAGGAAAGGTTTTTGGTATGAATTTTACTATTTCCAAATTTAAAGAATACTTGGAAAATTTAGGAAGTTCACAAGGAATTGTTGTAAGAACAACCAAGTATAAGGATTGTAGAATTGGCCCAAATCACAAAACATTACACGGATGGATTACTAACTTCACAATGAAACTTATATACCAAATTAAAGAAATCACTTAGCAAGAAGAGTTTACACTAAGAACCAAAAGAATTGCTATCAAAGAAAAACATGCCAAGGATTGCCAAGCAAAAGACAACTACGAAACACAAGATAACACTCAAGACAACAACGAACACGATGATCACGGAAAAACAAGGATAGGCTAGAGGAAAGGGGTTACCTGCTAATTCATCCTCCATCAAGCCCTCCGACTCAGCCTGCGAACGCGCCATCACAAAGACCCTTCCAGGTGACCTAGCTCCGACTGCTCCGCGACCCGAACTCCATCCCGAAGCTCCTCCGACTCCCGGGGGTGGCGGCAATGCTCTCTGACCGGTAAGCTAGGGACACTGTGCGACGTTGTGACCATGATCCCCGCATCGGAAACACCTAAACGCCTGGCCATGACAATCTTGGCCCGCGTGCACTGTAACACCCCGTGTTACGACCCCTAAAACCATTTAACTAATTAATCAATAGACCAAGAGAAAGAATAAATTATAATGATTAATTAGGGAAAAAGGCCCACCGTAGTCCATGGGCCCTCATATATAAACCCAACCCCTAAGCCCAATCCTTAGTTCCAAAAGGAATAGAATTAGCAAACCTATAATATTAGTTCCTAATTAAGACTCCTAAATATATAAATAGGGGACTTAAGAGGCACCTAGAACTCCCCACAAGATTAACGCCCCACCACCCCAAAAGAGCTCCAAGAATCCCCTTAGGAGAAATCAAGAAAGCAAGGAAGCTTAAAGAAAGATCCTTCATAGCCAAGGAATTAATTAAGGCTAAGAGGTAACCCATGTCTCAACAAAACCTATTTTCATAGCTATGATTCCCCCTTAGGGTTTCCCCCATATTATTGTGTATTGTGGAGATATGATGATGATTATTGATGTTTGACGTGATGATCCCATGAGGGATCTTGATAGTCTTGATATTGGGAGATTCTTGGTGTTCATATGGAGTTCTTGATGATTATGTGTTGTTCTTGATAATTGGGTGATGCTCTTGATGTTTATATGTTATTCATACCGAATCTTGCAATTAGAAGACGAACCGTATTCTTGTTGATATAAAAGTGATTAGAACCCTAGGTTGTATCGTATGATCTTATTCTTGGATTATCGGGTGGGGAAATCGCATGTTTGGGTGTTGATTATATTTAGAAAAGCATGATAGGTTATGTGCCGTTCGTTTCTTGTATTTGATTCGTTAATTGTCTACGTGTTGTCGTTAATTGCGTTGTAAAGTGTCTAAGCATGGTTTCGGGTTCCACAACGGTTCCCGGGGCATAAAGTGTGTGAAAAGAGTCACTGGGGGGTAGGTGGGGGGTAGGGGACCCGCCACCTACCCACGACCGAGAAACACCGCCCGGCAGTGGGTAGCCGGCAGGCGGGCAGCTGCCCGCCGGCGACCCGTTGCCCGGAACAGCCGGCGGGAAGCCGGCGGGTGGCCCCCACCCACCGGCTACCCGCTGGAAATTTCCCCAATTCGGGATCCCGGCTTCCCCGTTTGATGTTCCCCTGATCCCCGTGGTGTCTCAACGGACTCCATTCATCGTGCCTATGTCTAGTTTGATATTTCGGGTGCCGTTCGTAGGTTTACGAGTCTATTACATTGCATGCTAGTTGAATTGGTATCCCGTTGACCTAGGTGGTAGAAGTATGAACCCCTTAGGACTATTCTTAGTATGTGATGGATCACGCATAGGTTTTGTTATACGTTTTCTCCCCCTTCCTAATGTGTAATGTGGGTTGCATGTGCTTGCTATGTGTTATGCGTGTGTGTTACCCCAATTCGGTTGCGATCGGATTGGTTATCCTGAGCTGCGGTTCAGAAGCTGGCTGCGGTCAGATTGATACTCTTGGTCTGCAGTCCACCGTTTGGTTGCGATCAAACGTTTCTATACGAGCTGCGGTTCGTCCTTTTTCCTGGCTGCAGTCAGATGACATTCTCTTGGGCTGCGGTCCACTGTTTGGTTGCGATCAAACACTATGATGAGCTGCGGTTCATCGGTCGGTTGCGATCGACCCCTCCGTGTTGCGATACGGGGCAGGGTGCTGCAGGGCCGTGTCAGAGCTATATGCGCTGACCCTCATGTATGGGCATGCGATTGGTCCTGTGGCGCCAACAAAGTGTGTTATGTGTTGTGACAGGGACGAGTTGTGATTACGAGTGTCTTGGGGGATGTGACTATGGGATTTATATTGGGGATTGTTCATGTTGGGTTATGATCATTGTTTATGCATTGCCTTATCTGTCTTATCTGTTGTGAACTGCATATGCTCGTTATAACTGTTGCTTGTGTCTGGCCTTATCTGTCGAGTCATTCCCGGTTTTAAAGTTAGAGTTCGTAGGATATATCTTCATGCTCAAAATGGTTTTCGTATATCTATATATATCTCTATATGTATTGTATTTCAACGCGTTGGAGTGGGTTACCAGCATCTCTCGCTGAATAGATATATTTGGCTTTCAGGCACAGAGGACTAGAGCACTGGAGCGCGCTTGAACTGGAACGTAGAAGTAGATTAGTTTCCCTTTTCGGCCTGCGCGCCATATTATGCATTGTGTTTCAATGGATACTAGTTAGACAGCCTGTGCACCTGGGTTCTCTAGCCCAGGTGTGGCATAGCACCCCGTACACTTATGATACACTTTGGGATGTAATGAGATATTACCTCTATTATATAAGCTTAAAATGTCTTAAAAATCTGGGGTGTTACATGCACCTTCCCACATCTACGGCAAACAACCGACTTAGCTTGATCCCGATGCTCTATTCTGATAGGTCCTTGAGTAGAAGATGACACGTTCTTGGCCTGGAAACTCGGTCTTGGCTTCTGAAAGGTAGAAGAACCTCCGCCCTCGGTCCTCTTCCTAGCTTGCTCGAACAATCCTCTCTGAAGCTGCTGCACGCGAAACATATCGGCGGCAAACACGTATGCGTCCTTAAGAGAGCTCGGCCTACTCACAGTCAAAGCTTTTCGCGCCTCATAGTCCAGACCGGCCATAAATTTCTCGACTTTAGCGAGCTCTGAAGGCACAAGCATCCTCGCAAAGGTCCGATCTTCCTTGAAGAGCCTGGGTTTGATTGGACCGCGCTCAAGAACAGAATGCGCGAGAGGTTCTACCCATCGCATGTGCAAGCCGCCATGTTTGATGAGTTCCTTCATCTGCAGCAAGGATCCTTATATGTGGTCGAATACCACAAGAAGTTCTTAGAGTTGGCGCGCTTCGTAAGGATGCTTGTGCCTACGGAGCTTGCTAAGGTTGAGCGTTTCGTTGCCGGTCTGAATTATGAGGCACGAAAAGCGTTGACGGTAAGTAGGCCCAGCTCCCTTAAGGATGCGTACCTGAGTGCCGCGGATCTGTATCGTCTTCAGCAGCTTCAGAAAGGATCGTTTGAGCTAGCTAGGAAGAGGGTTGAGAGCGGAGGTTCTTCCACCTTCAAGAAGCCCCAACCGAGTTTTCAAGTCAAGGCCGTGTCATCTTCTTCTCAAGGACCCATCAGGGTGGAGCATCGGGATCAAGCTATGTCGGCTGTTTGTCGAAGATGTGGGAAAGTGCACGCAGGCCAAGGTTGTTATGGCCAGGCGTTTAGATGTTTCCGATGTGGGGATCGTGGTCACAAAGTCGCAGAGTGTCCCCAGCTTGCCGGTCAAAGAGCGTTGCCGCCACCCCCGAGAGCCTAAGGAGCACCGGGAGGGAGTTCTGGTCGCGGAGCTGTCGGAGCTAGGCCACCCCGAAGAGTTTTTGTGATGGCGCGTTCTCAGGCTGAGTCGGAGGGTTTGATGGAGGATGAAGTGGTAGGTAACCCCTTTCTTCTAGCCTACCCTTGTTTCTTTTTCCGAAATCATCGTGTTCGTTGTGTCTTGAGTGTTACCTTGTGTTTTGTAGTTGTCTTTTGCTTGGAAATCTTTGATATGCCTTTCTTTGATAGCAATTCTTTTGAGGCTTAGTGTAGACTCTTCTTGCTAAGTGATTCCTTTAGTTGGTATATAAGCTTCGTTGAGAAGTTAGCAATCCATTCTTGTCATGTTTTGCGATTTGGGCCAATTCTACAATCTTTATGCTTGGTTGTTCTTACAACAATTCCTTGTGAGTTTCCTAAATTTTCCAAGTATTCTTTGAATTAGGAAATAGCAAAATTCATACCAAAAATCTTCCCTTGTGTAGCTTAAAAACCAAGCCTAATGCTTAATCGTAACAGATAGGAATATTTTTTGTATGTTTTGATGAAGCCAAATGTACTTTAGATCCCCTTAGTTTTTAGGTCTTTGAGTACAAGCATCATAAATCAGAATAGCGAGTCAAAAGGAATCTACCATAGGAAGAACAAAATTAATTTTAGAAATTAATTTTGGTCCTACGAGTATTCATCCGAGAAAGAAGCATAAAGGAATGGCGTTGCAAAGAATGACCGGATGAGCCTAACGGCGAAATGGTAGAAGTCTTGATTCAAAATGATCACACTCGAGATTGATTTCCCCTTAAGGACTTAATTTTTACAAATCAAGTTTTCGGACAAGCACAATGTCCAAAAGAGCACAATGCTACCAAAAGAGCACAATGCGAACGAGCATGATGTGTGCTAAGGAGCACAATGTATCTAAAAGAGCACAATGTTCTAAAGGAGCAAAATGTTCTACAGGAGCACAATGTGAACAAGCACGATGTGTCCAGAGGAGCACAATGTGACCAAATCAGAAAAGCACAATGTTCAAGTCAAGGAGCACGATGCTCAAGTCAAAGGAGCACAATGTGGCAAAGAAGCAAGATGATCAGAAATTGGATAAATTCGAAGGAATTTATTCTAAGTCTACCCACATGCCACAAGAATCCAAAATTGCCTGAAAGACATTTGATCAGAACGGAAAAATATTTATGAAGACATGAATATAAAAACTTATCCTAGAAATAAATTCTATCAGATGAATTTATCAAAGATATGTTGGATATTCAAAAAGACCAAAAAAATAATATTTTAAACAACTAGAAAATCAAGTTGTGATAAAATATTATTTGTCAGGCAAGTTGACAATCAAATCAAAATTAAAGACCAACTATTGTCAACAATATCAGGCTATGAAGATTCAAATTTCAAATATCAAATTATCCCACTCCAACGGATATATTTGATTGCCTATAAAAAGCCATGAAGACTTGAAGACAGAAGCAGAGGTGTACAAGATAGACACGAGATAGAAGTGCAATACACACGAAAATTTAAAAGTGCAAGTGCTCAAATATTCTTAGAGACTTAGTCTGAATGGTCTCAAAAAATCTAGTTGGAGAGAGATACAATTACCTTTGTATTTGTAATTGTAAAAAGAGTATAGCTGTGTGCAAAATACTCTAGTGAGTGTAGCTGTGTGCAAAACACTCGTAGTTGCTAAGTGTAGCTGTGTGCAAGACACTAAGTTGGCGTTGAGTATAGTTGTGTGCGAAATACTCGGAGTTAGTGTAGCTGTGTGCGAGACACTCGGAGTTGGGTGTAGCTGTGTGCAAAACATCCGGAAGAAGTGCTTGTGTAGCGCTTATTCACTATTGTAACTGTGTGTGAAAAATAGTGAATTTCTCCTAGACGCGAAAGGAGAAAAGTGGACTAGGAAGATTACGCCACTTCCGAACGACTATAAATTGGCTCTCTCATTTACATACCGCACTTACATAATTTGCTCTATCTATTTATCTTATCTGACTAACCCGTTTACTATTCACAGTCAATCTTAATCGTTCGGGTTTAATGTGTTTTCACGTATGCATGTGACTCAAACTTCTCGAGCTTAAATATTGAATTATTCTAAGCAAGTTTGACGTGTTGCATGTAACATTCGTTACACGGTCGACGTGATACGATATTTATTTACAATCTTGAATATTGTTACTATATATTGAGTGAACCATCTCCTTTATATATTCAAGATATCTCTGTCACTTTACATATCATCTGTACCTATCTTACATGCGCATTTGAATTATTGATTGGGCATAACTCTTTACATACTACCTATTCCGCTGTGCAGTTTAAACTTACTCTATTTACTTGTTACTTAGAGTTGAAGTTACCAAAGAGTTATTTATTTCGAGAAAGCTTGAAAGTCTATTCACCCCCCCCCCCCTTTAGACTTTCACCACCCTATCGGGACCAACAATTGGTATCAGAGCGGTTGTCTATTTGAGTCAACTTTGACTGCTAGACAGATCTCGAAAAATCAAAATGATGAAAAGAGATATGGCTCTTGCCCAAAATTTATTATTTTCCTTAGAAAAATTTGGGATGATTGGAAAATTCGCATGCAGGTACATTTATTCGCATTACATGATGAAATGTGGGAAGTGGTTACAAGTGGTCCTATTGAGATTTTGCAAGTCCACACCTCATCCGTACAAACAAGTGACACTCCACAATACATTCCAAAACCAAAAGAGGAATGGTCTCGTGAAGATAGAACAAGAAATAACTTGTACAATATTGCCAAAGATATTTTGTTTAAATATATCGATGACACGATATTTCCAAAAGTTCGAAAGTGTCAATCCGCGAAGGAAGTTTGGGAAACAGTCATTCAACTTGGTGAAGGAGACGAGCAAGAAAAAGATAATAAGCTCACCATAGCATTAAAGAAATTCGAGGATTTCAAAATGCTAAATGGCGAGAATGTTATTGACATGGAAACAAGATTTGCCAAAATCTTAGGAGAGATTAATGATCTTGGAAAAGATATTAATCAAAAAGAAATTTCACTCAAAATTCTACGTGGTCTACCATCTACAAGGGACATGAAGGTCACGGCCATGAGAGATCATAGGGATCTAAAAACCCTATCGACCGATAAGCTCTTTAGTGATTTAAAAGCTTATGAATTTGAGATGAAATAAAGATTAGAGGAAGATCATTAAGAAAAGAACAATGCACTTGTAGCCGAGCAACCATCAACCTCAAGGTCAGTACAAAATGTTGAATTATTTCCTAATGATCAATTTGCTCTTTTTGTCAAAAAATTTAGGAAATTCATGAAGAGAAGCAACTAGAAGAAAAATCCAAAAGAAAAATCCAAAAGGGAAATCGTGGAACGCAACAAAGAATTCGAAGAAAGAAATTGTTGAGGAAGATTCGAATTTATGCTACAATTGTAGAAAGCCTAGACACTTTGCAGCAAGTTGTCCACACCCTAAGGTAAGTAAAAGTCAATATACAAATGTTTCTAACTCTCAACAGGAAGAATTCAAGCCCAAAGATAAAAGGTTCACAAAGGAGAGAAGAAAAGCACTTATTAGTGACCCACTTGAAATAAGTGAGTCAGAAGAATCTTCAAGTGATGAAAGTGACACCTCAAAGGATGACAATGCAATGTTTTGCATGAGCATCTTCAACAACTCACCATGCGAGGACATGTGTCTTATGGCAAATGGAAGTGAAGAAAATGAGGTAACATCTACCTCTTATGATTCTGTAAATTCTTCATTTTCTAGAGAGTCCTTCTTTCACTTAATAGAAGAATGTCAAACCGTAATGGACACTCACTCTCAACACAAAGAGCGCAATTGTCTTTTGATTCTTGAAAAAGATCAAATAAATGAAAAATTGCAAAATGTTCTACTTGAAGTGAAAGACTTGAAAGATAAAATTATTTGTCTTCAAGAAAAGTGTAAATCAAGGGAAGTGAGAGAACACAACCTTAGAGAGCTTATAGCAACATTTACACATTCATCCAAAATAATGGACAAAATGGTAAATATGCAAAAACCCTCAAGTGATAAAACCGGACTTGGTTATGATCCATCGTGTTCTCAAGCCTCCAAGAACTTGGCCAATTCTACTACTACTTTAAGTAATAAAGTGCAAGTAGTAAAATTTGTAAAAGGTCAAGAAAGCACAGTGAGACAAGGAATTGGTTGCCAAACGAATGTCAAAATTAATACTGTTAGGCCGAAGCCCCAAAGAAACATTATTTCGCCTAAACAGTATACAAAAAGGCAAAAGTTTGTTCCTAACCAATGAGTCTAGTGCACAAAGCCCTCTTAGGAAAATGGGAAGGAATCCAAGAATTGAGGCAGGGAGATTTTATCCCTCAAAACAAGGTTGGGTTGGTTACATTAAACCATGGACTATGTCCAGATTTAATGCATATCCTAGGCCCAAACAATCCTCTTCCCACGTGCCAAAGAATAGAATAAATTTTCAAAATCCGGCACAAAAATTATTTTCAAAAATTAAATATGATTATAATATGTTTAATGGTTATTAGGACTCTATGTATATGAGTCTGTTTAGAACTTCTTATCCTTGTCACACTGTGACTCTCTACTTCTTATCATTGTCACACTGTGACTCTCTATTCTATATATTCACATCATCTGATCTCATTGTAATTAAGTTCAGAAAATATAATACAATCAGTTCTCATCTGGTATCAGTTAGCTAGGGTTTTGTGATTCATAAAATTAAGAAGATGCAGCGCTGCGATGGCAACCTTAATTACCATGGAGGTCAGCAACGTGGCTTCGATGATCCGTGTCAAATTTGTAAACGTTTTGGTCACACGGGAGCCAATTGTTTTTGGCGCTATGATGATCCATGTCAAATTTGTAAACGTTTTGGTCACACGGGAGCCAATTGTTTTTGGCGCTATAATGATCCGTGTCAAATTTGCAAAAGTTTCGGTCACACGGGAGTCAACTGTTTTCGGCGATATTCAGGGGCTCCGGGTTCTCAGGCTAATTTGGTGTTTCAGAATGGTTTAGTTGCTAAAACCTCGTCAAACTCTCATACTTGGGTTCCGGACACTGGAGCCACAAATCATGGAACTCCGAACATCGCTGCCCTTCCTACATCGGAGAAGTACACTGGTAATGACACTTTACGTGTCGGTGACGGTATGGGTTTATCTATTAGTCATGTTGGCCATGCCTCTTTTAATACCCCTTCTAGATCATTTACATTGTCTAATATACTTCACGTTCCGCGTTTGTCTAATTCTTTATTATCTGTTCAGAAGTTTGCATTCGATAATAAAGTCTTTTTTGAGTTTCACCCCTCCTTTTTTGTTGTAAAAGATATCAATACCAAGGAAATACTTCTTCGGGGCAATAGTTCGGGGGGACTATACACACTTTCATTACCTAGTTCGTCTCCGTCAGCGTTTATTTCCGCTCGTGCCTCGGCTTCCACTTGGCACAATCGTCTAGGTCATCCTCATAACCGTGTTCTTAGCCATATACTTCGTTCTTGTTTGGTTAGTGGGTCTCGTGATAATATTCGTTGTCATAATTCTTTATGCAATGCGTGTCAATTAGGAAAATCTGCCCGTTTTCCCCTCCCCCGTGTTGCTTCCTCTAGTTCTCAAGTCCTAGATCTTATTTACACAGACATTTGGGGTCCTGCGCCCACTTTATCTACTTCTGGCTTCCGTTATTTTGTGATCTTTGTGGATGACTATTCCCGTTATACATGGTTCTTTCCTATGAAATTAAAGTCTGATCTTTATGTCATCTTTGATAAATTTCGTACTCTTGTTGAACGGTCCTTTAATTGCAAAATAAAGGCCATTCAGTGTTATTTAGGTGCTGAGTACAAAATGTTGCATTCTTTGTTTGTTCAATTAGGAATTCAACATAGACAATCCTGTGCCTATACACATGAACAGAATGGTCGTGTTGAACGAAAACATCGTCACATTGTTGAAACTGGTCTGGATCTTCTAGCTCATGCCTCTGTTCCTTTGAAATTTTGGGATTTTGCCTTTGAGACTGCTGTCTATTTAATTAACAGAATGCCATCTTCTGTATTAAATAACTCCAGTCCTCATCTCCTGTTACATAAATCCCCTCCTTCCTATCTTTTTCTTCGTGTCTTTAGGTGTTTATGCTACCCTCATCTTCGACCATATAATCGTCATAAGATGTCATACAGGTCTTCTCCATGTGTCTTCCTAGGTTATCCTGAGTCCTTTAGGGGGTATAGATGCATGGACTTACATACTAATAAGATTTACACATGCAGGCATGTCAGATTTGATGAAGAAGTTTTCCCCTTTGCTACTAAAACTTCTTTGCAGGATCTATCTACTCCGTTTTCTGGACCTTGGGCGGAATCTGTTCTCAGTCACAGCACACCTATTCCTACCGTGTCCAATGATGAGCAGCCAGAACCGCCGCTACCTGCTTCATTCGAACCAGCCGTGGTTCCTGGACAGGCTGCCTCGTCGGGTGATCCTGTGGAGCCTGTTGCTCGCCGGCGAGGCCGTCCACGTGGGCGGTCCATCAGGCCCAATGTCCGTACTCACTCTATGGCCACTCGCAGCAACGCAGATGCTCCTCTTTTTGCTCTAGCAGCTCAAGTGCATCCCACGGAACCCACATGTTACTCTCAAGCTGTCAAATATCCTGAGTGGCGTGAAGCCATGGACCAAGAATTCAATGCTCTCCTGCATAACCACACATGGTCTCTAGTTCCACCCACTGCAGGTATGAATATTATTGGCTGTAAATGGGTGTTTCGTACGAAGAGAAAGGCTAATGGTGCTATTGAAAGGCATAAAGCCAGGCTGGTTGCGAAAGGTTTTAATCAGGTTCCAGGTCAGGACTTCTTCGACACTTTTAGTCCAGTGGTAAAGCCTACGACTGTAAGACTCCTTCTATCTCTAGCTTTATCATCTGGGTGGTCTATCAAACAGCTAGATGTTCATAATGCTTTTCTGAATGGTAATCTGGCTGAAACAGTTTATATGAAGCAACCCCTTGGTTATATTGATGCTAACTTCCCGAATCATGTTTGTTTGTTAAAAAGATCTCTGTATGGGTTAAAACAAGCTCCCAGAGCTTGGTTTAATCGACTACATACGTTCTTACTATCGGTTGGCTTTCAAGCATCCAAGACAGATGTCTCTCTGTTCTATTACTCTAAAGACTCTGCTTTGGTTTATCTATTGGTGTACGTGGATGACATTCTTGTAATGGGAAGTGATCAAGGTATTATGTCTCAGCTCTTGTCCAAACTGTCTGCTACATTCAAAATCAGAGATCTTGGTGAACCAAATTTTTTTCTGGGTATTGAAACAGTTAAGAGTGACAATGGGATTATTTTATCTCAACAACGGTATATGAATGATATTTTAAAACGGGCTGGAATGTTTGAATGCAAACCCCTTTCTACACCTATCTCTGTCTCGAAAACTGTCCCCTTCAATTCAGATCTATATGATGATCCCACACAGTACAGGAGTCTAGCTGGAGCACTGCAATATCTCACTGTCACACGACCTGACCTATCCTTTGCAGTTAATCAGTTATGCCAGCATATGCATGCCCCCACCATATCACACTGGGAGCAGCTCAAATGGGTACTCAGGTATGTTAAGGGAACAGTTGATCATGGCTTACGCATACGACGGTGCTCATCTAGAGACATTCATGCTTTCTCTGATTCTGATTGGGCTGGTTGTCCTGACAATCGAAAATCCACGAGTGGTTTTGCTGTTTTCTTGGGGAGTAATCTTATATCATGGGTTTGCAATAAACAGAGAACTGTTGCCAGGTCATCCACTGAGGCTGAATACAAAGCTCTTGCAGATGTTTGTGCTGAGGTTCTATGGATTATGTCATTATTGCGTGAGATACAGATTCCGGGTATTTCCATTCCAAAATTATGGTGTGATAATCTAGGAGCTACATATATGAGTGCCAATCCAATCTTTCATCCGCGCACCAAGCATGTGGAGATTGATTATCATTTTGTTCGTGATCGAGTAGCTTCGGGCGATATCCAAGTCAACTTCATCTCCACAAAGGATCAACTTGCTGATATCTTCACCAAAGCTCTGCCTGGACCTAGATTTTCTTCCTTAAGGGATAAGCTACAGGTTACTAGTATACACTGTGCTTGAGGGGGGAGTATTAGGACTCTATGTATATGAGTCTGTTTAGAACTTCTTATCCTTGTCACACTGTGACTCTCTACTTCTTATCATTGTCACATTGTGACTCTCTATTCTATATATTCACATCATCTGATCTCATTGTAATTAAGTTCAGAAAATATAATACAAGCAGTTCTCATCATGGTTACCAATCACCTAAACATAGATCAGTGAGTACAATGTGGATTTGGGTACCAAAAATGACTAACACCCAAGGACCCAAATCAAGTTGGGTACCTAAAAATGTTTAATTTATTTGCAGGAAGTTTGGTACTTCGATAGTGGATGTTCTAGACACATGACTGGAAATAAATCTAGTCTTGTGAATCTTAAAAATATCGAAGGACCAAAAGTCGTATTCGGTGGAAATGAACGATACGGCATAACAAAAGGAATTGGTACAATTTTTCGAAATGGTTTGAAAATCGAAGATGTATCCTTTGTTGAAGGTCTAAAATTCAACTTGTTGAGTACAAGTCAATTTTGTGACAAAGGATATCTAGTTGAGTTCTTCAAAGACAAGTGTCAAGTGAAGAATAATTCCTCGGGAGAAGTTGTGCTCGAAGGAATAAGGAAGAAAAATATGTATGTTGTGGATTGGAACACAACAAAAGAATCAGTGTGTCTACTAGCAAACAACTCACACGCAACAAGTTGGGAATGACACAAGAAGTTGAATCATCTAAACTTCAAGACAATCAACAAGCTAGCAAGAAACATACTCGTTGAAGGTTTACCCGACATTGTCTACAAGAAAGATCAAATATGTGATGCTTGCCAAAGAGGAAAGCAAATCAAGTCATCTTTCAAATCCAAAGCCCAAGAATCTACAACAAGACCTCTAAGTCTACTACACATGGATCTATTCGGTCCAGTAGACCCAGTAAGTCTAAGTGGTAAGAAATATACACTAGTTGTTGTTGATGATTTTTCCAGGTACACATGGACGATATTTCTCAAAAAGAAAAATGAAGTAGAGCAAAGGCTGCCAGAACTACTCAAGCTACTACAAAACGAGAAAGACTTGAAAATTGCAAAAATCCGAACTGATCGAGGAACAGAGTTCGTGAATCAAGTAATTAAAGCCTACTGCAATTCTCAAGGAATTCTACATCAATTATCTGTCGCACATACACCGCAACAAAATGGTGTAGCCGAAAGAAGAAATAGAACGCTAAAAGAAGCTGCACGAGTGATGATTACGTCAGCCAAGCTACCTAAAAGATATTGGGCTGAAGCAATCAACACCGCTTGCTATACGCAAAATCGAAGCTTGATACACAAGTCTTACAATAAGACTCCGTACGAATTATGGAAAGGGAGAAAACCTAAACTTAATTATTTTCATACTTTTGGCATCAAATGTTTTATTCTTAATAATGGTAAAACATATCTAAAGACTTTTGATAAGCGTGCAGATGAAGGAATATTTTTGGGATATTCATCTACCAGCAAAGCATTCAGAGTATTGAACAAAAAATCAATGGTGGTAGAAGAATCAATTCATGTTACATTTGATGAAGCTCAAAAGAAGAAAACCCAGAGCAACAAAAATGATTAGGAAAGTTGTCAAGTTGAAAAGTCATTTAATGATACTAACATATCTTTCAAAGATCAAATTATACAGGGTATGGAGCAATTGGACATTGATTGCAACAGTGAAGGACACGTGGAAGTCAATGAAGATCCCCACGTGGAAAGTCAAAATTCTCAAGTTGAAACACAAGTTGGTGATCAATCTGATGAGCAAAATGTGTCTACCTCCAACTTACCTACTGAGCAAGGAAACGTGGAAAGCCCATGCAACCTACAACCTGACTTGAGATGGCTCAAAAATCACCCTCCAGAGCTAGTGATTGGAGATCCACGAGAAGGAGTAAAAACAAGGTCCTCAAATATACATACTTTATTTTCTTGTTTTCTTTCTCAGGTGGAGCCCACAAGCATTGAAGAAGCTCTAAGTGATCCAGATTGGATCAATGCAATGCAAGAAGAGCTCGATCAATTTAAAAGAAGTGACGTATGGGAATTAGTTCCAAGACCTGGAAATTACAATGTAATTGGAACAAAATGGGTCTTTCGGAATAAAGTTGTCGTACGAAATAAAGCACGTTTAGTGGCAAAAGGATATTCACAAGAAGAAGACATAGATTTCGATGAAACATTTGCACCCGTTGCAAGACTGGAAGCCATCAGAATATTTCTAGCATATGCCGTGTACAAGAATTTCACTGTCTATCAAATGGACGTGAAAAGTGCATTTTTGAACGGCTTACTTGAAGAAGAAGTCTACGTTGAGCAACCTCCCGATTTCGAGGTAAAAGGTGATATTAATAAGGTCTACAGATTAAAGAAGGTGTTATATGGGTTAAAACAAGCACCGAGAGCTTGGTATGACACTCTATCAACGTTCCTAATTAACTGTGGTTTTACAAAAGGCCTTGTTGATAAAACCTTGTTTAGAATTCAAGAAAATGATCACATTTTATTGGTACAAATTTATATCGATGATATTATATTTGGTGGTACTAATAAAACTTTATGTGAGAAATTTTCCAAGCTAATGCAGAATAAGGTCGAGATGAGCATGATGGGAGAGTTGAACTACTTTCTTGGATTACAAGTAAAGCAACTCAATGAAGAAATATTCATCAATCAGGCCAAATACACGAAAGATCTTATAAAGAAATTCGGTCAAGATGGAAAATCCTCAATCAAGATCCCGATGAGCACATCTTTAAGATTGGATAAAGATGATGAAGGCAAGGACGTTGACGAAACAAAATATCGAGGAATGATTGGATCATTACTATACCTCACTGCAAGCCGACCAGATATATCTTATTCAGTGGGAGTATGTGCCAGGTTCCAGTCAAAGCCAAAAGAAAGTCATTTTCTTGCTACTAAGAAAACCATCCGATACCTAAAAGGAACAGTCAATGTGGGATTATGGTATCCCAAAGAAGGTAATTTTACACTAACTGGTTTCTCAGATGCAGATTTTGCAGAATGTAAAATCGATCGAAAAAGTACCTCAGGGACATGCCAGTTCTTAGGGGGAAGATTGGTATCATGGTTTAGCAAAAAGCAAAACTCCATAGCCACGAGTACAGCCGAAGCTGAATATATAGCTGCTGGGAGTTGTTGCGCGCAAATTCTTTGGATGAAACAACAGCTGAAAGATTATGGCGTGAATTGTGAAAATGTCAACATATTTTGTGACAATACAAGTGCCATAGCTATAACTCACAATCCCGTGTTACATTCAAGAACAAAACACATTGATGTGAGACATAATTTTATCCGGGATCATGTTGAAAAGAAGGAATTGTCAATCAAATACATCCCGACCGAGAATCAATTAGCTGATATTCTCACAAAGCCACTGTGTGAATCAAGATTTTCAAAATTAAGACACGAGATGGGCATGATTGACTTGAGCTAAGTCTCTAAACTCTATTTAAATTAGGAATAAGGGTCAAATAGGCCATCGAACCGCACACAATAATGCAATTAGGCCATTGAACTCAAAAAAGCAACAATTAGGTCCCTAAACTAACCCATTTCAAACAATTTGTCCAATTTACAGGTTTTCCCCTTTCTAACAGGTCACTCAATTTAAAATATATTTTAAAAATAATTTTTTTAAAAAAATTTAATTCAAATAAACTAAAATTATTTATTAAACAAAAACAAAAAAAAAAAAACCAAAAAAAAAACCAAAAAAAAAAAAAAAAAAAAAAAAAACTTAAACTTCGTCTCCGGCCATGGAGACGAAGATCCCTTCGTCTCCATGGCCGGAGACGAAGATGCCTTCTTCGTCTCTGGCCGGAGACGAAGAGTCTCCTCGTCTCCATGGCCGGAGACGAAGAGTCTCCTCGTCTCCGGCCATGGAGACGAAGAATGGATCTTCGTCTCCGGCCAGAGACGAAGAACGGATCTTCGTCTCCGGCCAGAGGCGAAGAACGGATCTTCGTCTCCGGCGGAGACGAAGTTAGTTAGTTTTTTTTTTTTTTTTTTTTTTTTTTTTTTTTTAATAAATAATTTTAGTTTATTTTAATTAATTTTTTAAAAAAAATAATTTTAAACATATTTTAAATTGGGTGACCTGTTAGAAAGGGGAAAACCTGCAAATTGAACAAATTGTTTGAAATGAGTTAGTTTAGGGACTTAATTGTTGTTTTTTTGAGTTCAATGGCCTAATTGCATTATTGTGTGCGGTTCAGTGGCCTATTTGACCCTTATTCCTTTAAATTATAAGTTCAATTTTCATCTGAAATTTTGATACTTTATCTGATTTTATTTCGTGCCTATGTGTCACACATGCAAAAGTTGTCACATCTTAACATTTAAGTCTACCTATCCCAATTGCATGTATCTCTATTTCAACCGTGTATCTACATACATATATGCACAAATAAAAATCATTTAGATCTACACAATCTTACCATTTTAGAGTGACAAGATGGTATGATGATAAGTTGCCTTAAATAAGAACACCTTTTTATGGTAGTTGTGCATAATAAATAGTCTAGAAAGAATAGATTTCTCTTTCTTCCATCTACATAAAACGTGTAGATATATATATATTATTTTCGGAACAGATTTAGTGTTCTATGAATTTTATTTCAGGTAAAATCAGTCCGAGTATCTAAATTTTTGGCGCCACATCAGCAGACAAATTGGATGGAGAATATATAACCTAAACTAACTATCAATTAGGTCAAAGGTTGGAAGCTATTGGAATATCAAAAATACCCCTCACTTATTTAAAAGTCAACATTTAATTGTGAGGATATTTGTGTAAAGACACCTTCCTTCCACCCAACCGGTTGGAAGAGCCACCATTACAGTCAAAACTCTCAAAATCCTTTCATCTTCCATAGCCGAAACACTCAATCTTCATCTCTTTCAAAATCTTCAATCCCTCAATCTCTAAAAATACCAAGCACATTATGGCTACCATTGGAGATTCAAGCTCTCAACCGAATGAAGAACACTCTACACAACTCAACCTCACGAAGCTAGCAGTTGGAATCAAGGCCGGAGGAAGTTTTGACCCTCAAGGATTTCTCAAAGAAGCTGAGAACTCTCATCTTGCACAAAGAATCATCCATGCACTTCAACAAAGAAATCTCATGAGGTTATGTTCTTATCCATACTCAGGATTTTATGATGAAGATGTAGTAGATTTTTATGTGAATGCCAAGGTTGTTGGATGGACCATTGAGTCCACCGTGAATGGAACTCTCATCACCATTGATGAACAAGAGTTGCACACAACCTTTGGACTGCCTATATCTAGTCCAGAACAACCACTGTTGGACTTAGATGTTCACACATATGATCACACGAAAATTTGGACAGAAATTCGGAATGAGAATGCTTCTCTCGAACCAAATCTTTCCAGTCAAAAATCTGATTTGAAGTTTGAGTATGAGATGCTAGTTAGAATTCTCTATAAATGTGTATTGTGCAAATTGAATAGTATGGAGGATATATCACCCGTGAGAATTGGATATTTGCATGCTGTGATGAATGGTGTTAGGGGTGACTGGATTAAGCTTGTCTTGAGCCGGATTGCACATTTTGTGAAAGGTGCAAAAATTAGGAATGGCAAGTTCAACCGCATCCTAGGGTTCAGATTGCTTATTGGAGAAATTATAAAAATGAAAGGGTTACCAATGAGATCAAGAATGCCTTTTGGAAGTAAATGAATTTTGTTTAAGGATCATGAAGAATCAACTGATTTGAGCTCCAAGAGAAAAAGGAAACCGAGAGGCATTCCTGCTAGGAAAAGGCCAGTTGTAGAAATTCTTGGTTTATCCTCTCAACCCTCAACTCAATCCCATGAAAACCCTACCTCAAGCCAAAATCCAAACACAATCCAAAATCCAAACACAAGCCAAAATCCAACCATAAGTCACAATCCCAATACAAGCCAAAGTTTATTGAATCCTTTTTCCCAAATTGCCGAAATAGAGTCAATGATAAATGAGGAGATTTATCAAGTTGATGGACTTGATTTGGTATTAGTAAATGAATACCAAAGCGTCCTAAATTGGAGAAAATGGAGACTTGGTTCTTATCAAGATTTGATGACAAAGGGACCGAGTATGCAAGAAGAAGAATTATTTTCCTTGAATTGGATTGGTAATTTTGATGTTGGCCATGCAACTTTGATGTCTACGGTGAATGGGATATTTGTGAACAAATTGAAAGCTAAGTTGGCCGAGACTACTCTTGATGGCACAGTCCAAGGAGATATGCCTACGGAAGATGATTTCCTAGTTGATATTGATGAATTTGTTACAAGGAATGTAGAAGAAGTAAATGTCACTTGTGGTGCACATTTAATGGACAGTGGCTTATATGATGTGAGTGTTTTGAATTTCACTGAAATAAGTCAAGATCAAAATGCCATGCAAGCTAGCCAACACACGAAGGAAATTCAATCCATTCATGCAGAAAGTGCACAAGGTGACACGCACGTGTTACACACACCGGAAAGTGAAGGATATCAAGTGGAAAATCAAGCACAATCTCACATGCTTGAAGTCAATTCTGCTCAAGAAGGAGCAAGGTGTGTTCCCACAACCCGAGAAGAGCAACACATTGATGGCACAACCTCAAAGGAAAAATTGGAAAATCTGGAGAAAGTTGTACTAAGCCTTGTTGACCGAATGCAAAGCATGTTTCAGGGCATCTACACTCATGTGGATCATGTTGTCAATACTCAACGTGGAAAATTCGAAATATCTTTTGATGAAAATCGGAGGAGTCAACAACATTTGATCGACACCCACCAAGCACTTGAGAGACAAGTTGGAGGATTGAATGCAAATGTCAAGGGGCAACTCAATGAGTTCTACATCCAACTCTCTCAAATCCTCGAGAATTCTGGAAAAGCAAATGAAGCCATTGCCGTGAGTCAAAGCCAAGGAATTCTCAATGTTGTTCATCAACATGAGAAGCAGATTAGTGATGTCCACACGGATACCATCTCCGTCAACACCAAAGTAGGCTGCCTTCGGGGATCATATGAAAATATTTCCGAATATATTTCATCTCTTCGTGAATCGGTTCATACACTCTTTGATTACGCCAAAAAGGGGGAAGAGAGATTCAGTCATTTGGAAGGCATGCTTGAGATGATGATGACTGCCATGGCCACCCAAAATGTTGGCACAAGTAGTAGTAGAGGTGGAGGAGGCAGATCTGCTGGCAGAAATGTTGCTAGAAGAGGAGGACTAACCGTTCTTTTCGTGACATTGTTTGTGCAGGTGGAAATGTTGAGCAAATTAATTGGTATAACCGTGCAGCTCTCTATTTGGAATCCACACCAAGAGATGGTAGAGTTGAAATGCCAAAGTTGGTGACTTTGAATGATCTACCAAAGGGAATGAAGAAAAGTGGTCCAAGTGATCAAAATTTGTGGGTTTCGAATGAGAATTTCAGGAGAATCCAAAGCTATGCTAGAGCTTTGATGATCATGGTTCTAAAGGACTATATCAAGGTCAATGATGCCGAGCTACAAAATGGAAGAAGTCTAGAAGAGTGCATCATATGGTATGAAGAAAGTATACTGCCCGGAAGCAACATCATTGAAGCATTCAACTATTATTCAGTTGGGCAGGTATGCAACAATTATGCCATTAGTGACAATTTCATTGATGTTCAAAATCATATATATCATGTGCTTAAAGAGAGGAGAAACAAAGTAATTAGATGATTTGTATGATTGTCACATTTGTTTTTGTATGGTCCACGAGAACATGAACCCATGAACAATTTGGAACAATTTGGAATGATTCGAATTATCTGTTTATGATGCTACTAGTTTTCCTTGTTATTTATTGATATTTTATTTGTCTGGAAAGGTAACATTTTTAGCTTAGTTTGTATCAAATCGCATAAATTGGAAAAATGCAAAAATTCATTATTATTAAAGTCCAAAAATGCGAATAGGAATTTTAGTTGCTAAAAATACCTTTCTTAGAGTCAAAATCAAATGTTAAACTCGTCTTGGCTATGTCTAAGTTAATAAAATCTTTTGAAAAATAATTGTTTTTAAAAGACAAGCCAAATGACTGAGTATAGGTTTTGGCGTCATCAAAAAGGGGAAAATTGATAGGAATATTTTTTGTAAGATTTGATGAAGCCAAATGTACTTTAGATCCCCTTAGTTTTTAGGTCTTTGAGTACAAGCATCATAAATCAGAATAGCGAGTCAAAAGGAATCTACCATAGGAAGAACAAAATTAATTTGAGAAATTAATTTTGGTCCTACGAGTATTCATCCGAGAAAGAAGCATAAAGGAATGGCGTTGCAAAAAATGATTGGATGAGCTTAACGGCAAAATGGTAAAAGTCCTGACTCAAAACGATCACACCTGAGATCGATTCCCCCCTAAGGACTTAATTTTTACAAATCAAGTTTTTGGACAAGCACAATGCTACCAAGGAGCACAATGCTACCAAAAGAGCACGATGTGTGCCAAGGAGCACAATGCTTCCAAAAGAGCACGATGTGTGCTAAGGAGCACAATGTTCAAAAGGAGCACAATGTATTAAAAAGAGCACAATGTTCTAAAGGAGCAAAATGTTCTATACGAGCACAATGTGAACAAGCACGATGTGTCCAAAGGAGCACAATGTGACCAAATCAAAAAAGCACAATGTTCAAGTCAAGGAGCACGATGCTCAAGTCAAAGGAGCACAATGTGGCAAAGAAACAAGATGATCAGAAATTGGATAAATTCGAAGGAATTTATTCTAAGTCTACCCACATGCTACAAGAATCCAAAATTGCTTGAAAGACATTTGATCAGAACGGAAAAATATTTATGAAGACATGAATATAAAAACTTATCCTAGAGTTGGTATTTAATGAGATTCTACCTTTATTATATAAGTTTTAAAAGTCTTGAAAATCTGGGGTGTTACAGTTGGTATCAGAGCCTAAGTTTGACCCAAGGATAAGGCTCTTAAGACTAGACTTTAGGACATTAGGCTTGAAGTCTAGGCACTTAGGAACATAGGATTCAGGAATCTTAGGACGCGCGATAAGATTGTGAAACCTACACATAACCTCCCCTCACTTTATCCCTCTCTAAACTTAAAAAAAGAACTCCCCCTACGCTTACCACACCAAGGTAAGGGTGCAGCACACTGACTCATCATTACAATAAATACTGGCCCTGGAAACCAGCAGCATGGCGCCAACAAGAAGACAGTCAAGGACCCCACACTCCTCGAAGAATGAATCCGAACCTTCAACAAAATCCTCGGGTTAGTGGAATGCCCAGAGGAACGCCGCATAGAGATAGCCTCATTCTACTTCAAGACACGAGGCTGATCTTTGATAAATCCGCGAAGAACCCACTTATGGGCAACAACCGGGGGTTAAAATAGGAGTGCCTAGGGGCACGGTTACAAGGACGATTCCACCCCGCATCTGTAAGGGAAACCATGTACAAGGGAATTCTCTACCTAAAACAAGGGATGGCCACCATCAGGGAATACCACAAACAATTCCTCCAGCTGGCTCGTTTCGTGCCTGAAGTAGATCCTACAGAGATAACCAAGATAAAGAAGTCTGTGACAGACCACAAACTACGAAACCCAGAAGGCCCTAATTGTAAGCAAACCCCGAACACCCAACGAAGCCTACACCAGTGGTGCCAACTTCTACAAACGGGGAATTCAGGAACAAACCCGAAAGAAGAA
Organism: Ipomoea nil; assembly: GCF_001879475.1. Taxonomy (NCBI): domain Eukaryota; kingdom Viridiplantae; phylum Streptophyta; class Magnoliopsida; order Solanales; family Convolvulaceae; genus Ipomoea; species Ipomoea nil. The sequence continues at coordinate 870,778 of NW_017618593.1, read as the reverse complement.
GTAACAGAAATGGGAGACCGCTCCCTCCAGCGTGAGCGAACCCTTTCGGAACTGGTTAAGGATGGGCACAACTATCCCAGCCCGGAGACCGGGAACGCCAATTAGATGCAAGAAAGTAACATAGTACGTAAACAACATCTTTTCTTAATCGTTAGCACGAATTGTCGAAAAGGGCTCGATATTGCAAGAAGAGGCAACAGGCGCATGGGAAGTGTCATACAACTAGAGCCTCCCCGGCAATAAGGGTCTTACCTTGGAACAAGGACCTTGACGATTTTAAGGCACCGTAAGAAATACATGCAACACACAAAATCGCCAAAACACCATGCGACGTCGAGGGCAGCCAATCAAATGCATTCTAGGGAAGAGAAATGCATCACCAAGCACTTGGTCACCAAAGGATTGAACAAAGCACGAGCGACAAGCCGAACTCCAAGAAAACCAAGAAGGCTTATCATTAATCAAGCAAGGAAAAGACAAAGTTGACTTATAACCAACTACCCGGTGAAGGTGACGAGGTGCTAATTGGAAACCGGACACGACCTACTGAACGGAAAGGACATACGAGAATCTTGACTCATCTATAACTCGTACTTAAGAATCAATAAAACTATACGATGGGTCATCCTATGTATTCGAGCCCTTTTATTGTGCACATGGGCATGGGACTTGTCGGGACTTGAATCTGTGCATTTTTGGGATTTTTCCCGAAAGAATTCACTCTTCCTAGTCACCTTCCTGCGGGTCCCTAACGGGTCCTTGACGGGACCTTGGCGGGACCCTGACGGGGCCCTGGCAGGAGCTTGGCAGGCGGACGACCGCCCACCTCGCGCCCACTGGTACAATGTGCTGATTTCTTAACTCCTCATTTTATTGATTCATGGCGCACTTGCGTGCCTCGATTGATGGACGCGAGTCTTGGGAAAGGAACCATGGGTCACCCAAACATGGTGCCATCGGTAAAAGACCTTGACACGCAAGACACCGTCGGAAAAGCACAACCAATTGCATTACATGTGGAGTTGAAGTTGGACTCTACGATGCAACCGACTAGGGATGATTGGTGTAAAGGATTGTGCAAACCAAGGAGGAGAGTTGGGAACTCGTGCTAGGGACTCACAAAGGCCTTAAAAGTCAAAATGCTAAGGATGGACCGGGACTCCTCCAAACCATGGATATCGTTCAAGCAAATCAGAGGACTCCTCACAAGTTGTATGGAATCAAGAACGACGTAGTCCGTGGTGCTAGGCAAAAAGGTAAAGAGCACATTTGTGCCAAGATCTCAAGGGTCATTAAAAACCCACAAGGAAACGGGATGACTCATAAAGTCACCGAGTCATTCCACAACGAGATTAGGTAACCAATTGCGCTTCAAGAAGAAAAAGAGCATACAAGGGCACCTTCATCATTAAAGTAACACAAAAGGGCACAACAAGCCGAACCTCGGGGAAGACATGAAGTCTTACTAAGAATTTCATTCACTAAAAAAGGAGATGAAATTCAATAAGAAGAGGAAGCCAACCCAAAGTTTATTGACTCCCAAGAGACTTTGGGAAGAATTTGGGAAGTGCGCCCTAAAAGATTTGCTTGGTTGACCAAACTTGGTCAAGACCTTGGACGCATTAAAGAAGTAAGTGTTAAATCATCACGGGAGACTCCCTCAAGATAGAAGAGAAGGATGAAACCTTGGCCTGGGAAGCAAGGTCTAACAAGGATCTTAAAGTCAAACAAGTGCCAACACCAAGGAAGAAGGATCATCAGTTCGTCAATACGTCGTGATCAAAGCATCAAACCAGAATAGTCACTTGAGATCAAGAACCCTTAACCCATCCTAGCCGAATTCCTTTCCCTCCCTCGGAAAATCGGCCCCCTCCTTATTTCAAAACCCCTTCTACCCTTCGAACCCCATTCTTGATTCCCTATTTTAACGATCCCATACAAGGTGGCAACCTCACACCCTAAGCTGCAACCTTGAAAACTTTGATCCTAACTCCTAAATTCACTTTGTCCTCAGGTTTGAAACCCACTCTCTTTGCCCTTTAAACCTAATCGTTCCCAAAAACCCAGCACACATAGATATACAAATATACAGTTTCCCCGTAGAATACTTTCTCTATAGGACCACCGAACTACTTTTGACTCGTGACCCCCGCAATGATTTCTAAGCTTCGGGGACGAAGCTTCTCGTAAGGGGGAGGGGGGAGAGTGTAACACCCCGTGTTACGGCCCTCAATCCCGGATTAATTATTTAATTAATCCCGTTAATAATAATTAAATATGATTTAATTGGGTTAGGTTTCCCTTTAATTAATTAATAAAGTCCACCATGAACCATGGACCCTTGCCTAAATAAGAGTTTTAAACCTATTAGGAATAAAGGAAGTAGGCCTTTTACTATTCAAATTATGATTAGGATTCTCTTTAATTAATTAATATGGTCCACTATGGACTATGGACCCCTATCCCTAAAACAAGTCCTTAGTCCTATAAGGAATAGAATTAGTAAACCCATACCATTCAGGCCCTAATTAGGATTCTTAAATATATAAATAGGGATATAGGAGGCACCTAGATCTTTCACCACAATAATCTCTCACCACACAAGAAGCTCCAAGAAATCCCTTAGAAGAAATCAAGAAAGAATAAAGCTTAAAGAAAGACCCTTCATAGCCAAGGAATTAATTAAGGCTAAGAGGTAACCCATGTCTGAACAAAACCTATTTTCATAGCTATGATTCCCCTCTTTGGATTTCCCCATATTATTGTGTATTGATGATTTGTGATATTATTATTGATGATTGGTGTGATGATTCCATGGGTGATCTTGATGATGAGAGGTTCCTTATAATTATGGTTTTCTTGATGATTATATGACGTTCTTGATGGTTGTAGGATGTTCTTGATGTTTATGTGATATTCTTACCGAATCTTGATATTAGAAGATGAATTGTGTCTTTGTTGATTTAAAAGTGATTAGAACCCTAGGTTGTATCGTATGATATTATTCTTGGTCTATTGGGTGGGAAATAGCATGTTTGGGTGTTAATTATGTTTAGAAAAGCATGATAGGTTATGTGCCGTATGTTCCTCGCTTTGATCCGTTAATTGTCTACATGTTGTTGTCAATTGTGTTTAAAAGTCTCTATGCATGGTTCTGGGTTCCACAAAGGTTCCCTAGGCGTTTTTGGTGATGAAAGAATCAGTGGGGGGTAGGGGACCCGCCACCTACCCGTGGCTAAAGATGGCGTCGCCGGCAGCGGGCAGCCGGCGGGCGGGCAGCTGCCCGCCGGGCACCCGCTGCCCGAAAAGGCTACCGCCGGCGGGCAGCCGGTGGGTGAACCCTCACCCACCTACTACCCGCTGGAAAAATACCCAATTTGGGATTTTGGCTTCCCCGTTTGATGTTCCCCCGATCCCCGTGGTGTCCCAACGGACTCCGTCTATCGTGCCTATGTCTAGTTTTATATTTCGGGTACCGTTCGTAGGTTGTATGAGTCTTGTATATTGCATGCTAGTTGAATTGGTATCCCGTTGACCAAGGTGAAAGAAGTATGAACCCCTTAGGATTATTCTTAGTATGTGAAGGATCACGCATAGGTTTTGTTATACGTTTTCTCCCCCTTCCCAATGTGTTAATGTGGGTTGCATGTGCTTGCTATGTGTTATGTGTGCATGATACCCCAATTCGGTTGCGATCGGATTGGTTATTCCTGAGCTGCGGTTCAGAAGCTGGCTGCGGTCAGATTTACACTCTTGGGCTGCGGTCCACCGTTTGGTTGCGATCAAACGTTTCTACATGAGCTGCGGTTCATATTTCCTGGCTGCGGTCAGATGACTACTATTGGGCTGCGGTCCACTGTTTGGTTGCGATCAAACTATGATGAGCTGCGGTTCATCGGTCGGTTGCGATCGACCCCTCCGTGTTGCGATACGGGGCAGGGTGCTGCGAGGCCGTGTCAGAGCTATATGCGCTGACCCTCATGTATGGGCATGCGATTGGTTCTGTGGCGCCAACAAAGTGTGCTATGTGATGAGATATGGATGAGTTGTTGTTATGAGTGTCTTGGGGATGTGACTATGGGATTTATACTAGGAATCGTATATGTTGGGTTATGATTATTAATTGTGCTTATCTTTACCTGTCTTGCCTGTCTGTAAACTGTATATGCTTGGTATAACTGTTGTCTGTGCTTAGCTCTATCTGTCGAGTCTATCCCTGCTTTAAAAGCTAGAGTCTCGTAGGATATATCTTCATGCTTCAAAATGGTTTTCGTATATCTACATATATGTCTATATGTATTGTATTTCAACGCGTTGGAGTGGGTTACCAGCATCTCTCGCTGAACAGATATATTTGGCTTTCAGGCACAGACAAGTAGATCACTAGAACGCGCTAGAAGCTTGGGGCGTAGCTTAGATAGTTTTCCCTTTTGGCCTGCGTGCCATGATTTTGTACTGATACTGATTGAGGTTTTAGAATTTAGCCTGTGCACCTGAGTTCTCTAGCTCGGGTGTGGCATAGCACCCCGTACTCTTTGTACCGTATTTTGGGATTTAATGAGATTATACCTTTATTATATAAGTTTTAAAATTCTTGAAAATCTGGGGTGTTACACACAATGTCGTTTCCTTTCACCGTTTGCTTTTAATTCGTCGTACCCAAGCTTCGGGGACGAAGCTTCTCTAAAGGGGGAGAGGATGTGACACCACAAAAAACCACATTCAATCCATGGGTTAATTGAATAATTAATCCTATTGTATTTGAAGAATTAATTCCTAAAATCCTGATTTTTAATACTCAAGGACTAGTATTTGACTAGTCAACCTTAAAGTTGTGTTGTACCTTGAGCTTTGAGGGTAGTTCCCTTGTTCCTTACACTTCCTAAGGGTTAGTAAGGGTATTCTTGACTCTTCACCAAGAGTTAGTATTGTAACCTAACCTAGAAGACTTCTTCATTTCATTGCATACATTTCCTAGAAATTAGCTCTATCTTCTCTCTAGAAAAGAAGTGTAGCTTATTCTCCAAGCCAAGTTGAGACCCTTGTCAAGATTCCAAGATTTGCTTCCTAGATTCAACCTTTCACCTATTTGGGTATCTAGGAGGGTAAGATCTAAGTTCATCTTGTGTTTTTGGTTCCATCTTAGTTGTCTTTTTCTTAAAGGTAGGATCTTTATGATCTTTTGGTTTGATCTTGAAGTGGGTTTGGAAAGTAAGCCTTGTGGGGAGCTTGTTGTGGTGTAAATTGAAGTCTTTTGGCCTACAAGAGGTAACCCATGCTCTACAAAACCTATTTTGCTTACCTATATGTGATTTCTTGAATTCTACATGTGTTTTCCTATGAAATGTGAGGGTTTATGCATTTGTCTTGTGATATTGCATATCTAGAGCTTGTGTTTTGGGTTCCTTTGTGCCATTGCTTGGCATTTTCCATGGTTCAAGTCATTTTGTTGTATTGGGTGAGATCTGGCATGTTTTGAACTTGAATTTGTGTTTGGAGAAGAAAATCCCCGATGGGATTTGTTGTGGAACAAGAATGTTCCCGCGGGCGAAACGGCGGGCGGGGCACCACCCGCCGGCCTACCCGCGGGTACAATGCCCTGTGGGAATGTGTTCCCGCGGGCGGAACCACGGGTGGGGCACTACCCGTGGGTTCACCCACGGGTACACGAGTGGAGTTGGATCAGGATTTGTTCCCCGTGATTCGTTTGACTCGGTATTTGGTCTTTTGAGTTCCCGTTGTTCTTTTGTGGAACTATTTGTGCGTCTTCTTGATGTTTCGTATGTCTAGAACTATATGGTAGGTATCCATGTAGGACTTTGGTGTCTTGAATCGTGCTATGTGTTCAACATTGTGTTTCGTTGGACCAAGAGGTGTCTTGTGTGTTCCTCGGAACTATCTTGAGTTTCTCCGTTGTTAAGCATGCTAGTTTATTGTCTTAATGCTAGCGTGTGTGTGGTTTGTACCTTCCGTTTGGTTGATGATAACTTGTGTTATTCATCGTTGTTGTCGTTGGGCTGTGACTCATTCCTTGATTGAGTATGTTTCATACCTTTGTTGTGATCCGTTGTTTGACTCTTGTTGAGTTGTGGTGCGTGTGTGGCTTTACCTGGATTGCACAATTAGTGGTATGGGACGCTAGCCACCAAGGTATTGCAGCGGTCCTCGCAACCTAGAGTCCTAAGTGTGACACCCCAAAAATCCACATTCAATCCATGGGTTAATTGAGTAATTAATCCTATTGTATTTGAAGAATTAATTCCTAAAATTCTGATTTTTAATACTCAAGGACTAGTATTTGACTAGTCAACCTTAAAGTTGTGTTGTACCTTGAACTTTGAGGGGAGTTCCCTTGTTCCTTACACTTCCTAAGGGTTAGTAAGGGTATTCTTGACTCTTCACCAAGAGTTAGTATTGTAACCTAACCTAGAAGACTTCTTCATTTCATTGCATACATTTCCTAGAAATTAGCTCTATCTTCTCTCTAGAAAAGAAGTGTAGCTTATTCTCCAAGCCAAGTTGAGACCCTTGTCAAGATTCCAAGATTTGCTTCCTAGATTCAACCTTTCACCTATTTGGGTATCTAGGAGGGTAAGATCTAAGTTCATCTTGTGTTTTTGGTTCCATCTTAGTTGTCTTTTTCTTAAAGGTAGGATCTTTATGATCTTTTGGTTTGATCTTGAAGTGGGTTTGGAAAGTAAGCCTTGTGGGGAGCTTGTTGTGGTGTAAAATGAAGTCTATTGGCCTACAAGAGGTAACCCATGCTCTACAAAACCTATTTTGCTTACCTATATGTGATTTCTTGGATTCTACATGTGTTTTCCTATGAAATGTAAGGTTTATGCATTTGTCTTGTGATATTGCATATCTAGAGCTTGTGTTTAGGGTTCCTTTGTGCCATTGCTTGGCATTTTCCATGTTTCAAGTCATTTTGTTATATTGGGTGAGATCTGGCATGTTTTGAACTTGAATTTGTGTTTGGAGAAGAAAATCCCCGATGGGATTTGTTGTGGAACAGGAATGTTCCCGCGGGCGGGGCACCACCCGCCGGCCTACCCGCGGGTACAATGCCCTGTGGGAATGTGTTCCCGCGGGAGGAACCACGGGTGGGGCACTACCCGTGGGTCCACCCGCGGGTACACGAGTGGAGTTGGATCGGGATTTGTTCCCCGTGATTCGTTTGACTCGGTATTTGGTCTTTTGAGTTCCCGTTGTTCTTTTGTGGAATTATTTGTGCGTCTTCTTGATGTTTCGTAAGTCTAGAACTATATGGTAGGTATCCATGTTGGACTTTGGTGTCTTGAATCGTGCTATGTGTTCAACATTGTGTTTCGTTGGACCAAGAGGTGTCTTGTGTGTTCCTCGGAACTATCTTGAGTTTCTCCGTTTTTAAGCATGCTAGTTTATTGTCTTAATGCTAGCGTGTGTGTGGTTTGTACCTTCCGTTTGGTTGACGATAACTTGTGTTATTCATCGTTGTTGTCGTTGGGCTGTGACCCATTCCTTGATTGCGTATGTTTCATACCTTCGTTGTGATCCGTTGTTTGACTCTTGTTGAGTTGTGGTGTGTAACACCCCGTGTTACGGCCTTCAATCCCGGATTAATTATTTAATTAATCCCGTTAATAATAATTAAATATGATTTAATTATGTTAGGTTTAACTTTAATTAATTAATAAGGTCTACCATGAACCGTGGACCCTTGCCCGAATAAGAATCTTAAGCCTGTTAGGAATAAAGGAAGTAGGCCTTTTACTATTCAAATTATGATTAGGATCCTCTTTAATTAATATGGTCCACTATGGACCATGGACCCTTATCCCTAAAACAAGCCCTAGCCCTATAAGGAATAGAATTAGTAAACACATACCATTCAGGCCCTAACTAGGAGTCTTAAATATATAAATAGGGAACTTAGGAGGCACCTAGAATCCCCACCACAATAATCTCTCACCACCCAAAGACTTCCAAGAATCCCCTTAGGAGAAATCAAGAAATCAAGAAGGCTTAAAGAAAGATCCTTCATAGCCAAGGAATTAATTAAGGCTAAGAGGTAACCCATGTCTCAACAAAACCTATTTTCATAGCTATGATTCCCCCTTTGGGTTTCCCCCATATTACTGTGAATGGCGAGATCTGATGATTATTATTGATGCTTGATGTGATGATCCCATGAGGGATCTTGATAATCTTGATATTGGGAGATTCTTGATAATTATGGTGTTCTTGATGATTATATGGAATTCTGGATGATTAGGTATTGTTCTTGATAATTGTGTGATGCTCTTGATGTTTATGTGTTATTCTTACCGAATCTTGCAATTAGAAGACGAATCGTATCCTTGTTGATGTAAAAGTGATTAGAACCCTAGGTTGTGTCGTATGATATTATTCTTGGATTATCGAGTGGGGAAATCGCATGTTTGGGTGTTGATTATGTTTAGAAAAGCATGATAGGTTATGTGCCATTCGTTTCTCGTATTTGATCCGTTAATTGTCTACGTGTTGTCGTTAATTGCGTTGTAAAGTGTCTAAGCATAGTTTCGGGTTCCACAACGGTTCCCTGGGCGTATAAGTGATGAAGAAAGTCAGTAGGGGGTAGGTGGGGGGTAGGGGACCAGCCACCTACCCACGGCCGAGAAACGCAGCCCGGCAGCGGGTAGCCGGCGGGCGGGCAACTGACCGCCGGCGACCCGCTGCCCGGAATAGTAATTCCGGCGGGCAGCCGGTGGGTGGCCCCCCACCCACCGGCTACCCGCTGGAAATTCCCCCATCTTGGGTTCCCGGTTTCCCCGTTTGATATTCCCCCGATCCCCGTGGTGTCCCAACGGACTCCGTTCATCGTGCCTATGTCTAGTTTGATGTTTCGGGTACCGTTCGTAGGTTTATGAGTCTATTATATTGCATGCTAGTTGAATTGGTATCCCGTTGACCTAGGTGGAAGGAGTATGAACCCCTTAGGACTATTCTTAGTATGTGATGGGTCACGCATAGGTTTTGTTATACGTTTTCTCCCCCTTCCCAATGTGTAATGTGGGTTGCATGTGCTTGTTACGTGTTATGTGTGTGCGTTACCCCAATTCGGTTGCGATCGAATTGGTTATCCTGGGCTGCGGTTCAGAAGCTGGCTACGGTCAGATCGATACTCTTGGGCTGCGGTCCACCGTTTGGTTGCGATCAAACGTTTCTATACGAGCTGCGGTTCGTCCTTTTTCCTGGCTGTGGTCAGATGACATTCTCTTGGGCTGCGGTCCACTGTTTGGTTGCGATCAAACACCATGATGAGCTGCGGTTCATCGGTCGGTTGTGATCGACCCCTCCGTGTTGCGATACGGGGCAGGGTGCTGCGGGGCCGTGTCAGAGCTATATGCGCTGACCCTCATGTATGGGCATGCGATTGGTCATGTGTCGCCAACAAAGTGTGTTATGTGTTGTGATGTGGATGAGTTGTGATTAATGAGTGTCTTGAAGGTTGTGACTACGGGTTTTATGTTGGGGACTGTTTACGTTGGGTTGTGGTTATTGTTTATGCGTTGCCCTATCTGCCGTATCTGTTGTGAACTGCATATGCTCGTTATAACTGTTGCTTGTGTCTGGCCTTACCTGTCGAGTCATTCCCGGTTTTAAAGCTAGAGTTTGTAGGATATATCTTCATGCTCAAAATGGTTTTCGTATATCTATATATATCTCTATATGTATAGTATTTCAACGCGTTGGAGTGGTTTACCAGCATCTCTCGCTGAACAGATATATTTGGCTTTCAGGCACAGAAGATTAAGTCACTGGAGTGCGCTAGAACTTAGAAGTAGATAGTTTCCCTTTTGGCCTGCGTGCCACGTTTACGTATTTACGCTTTGAGGATATTAGTTAGTTAGCCTGTGCACTTGGGTTCTCTAGCCCAGGTGTGGCATAGCACACCGAACGCTTGTATTTATATCTTGGGATTTAATAAGATTCTACCTTTATTATAAGTTTTAAATGTCTTGAAAATCTGGGGTGTTACAATTGGTATTAGAGCTTAAGTTTGACCCTAGGATAAGACTCTTAAGACCGGACTTTAGGACACTAGGCTAGAACTCTAGGTACTTAGGAACATAGGATCCAGGAATCTTAGGACGCGCAGTGAGATTGTGAAACCTACACATAACGTCCCCTCACTTCATCCCTCTCTAACTTAAAGGAACCTCCCCCTACGCTTACCACACCAGGTAAGGGTGCGAATAGATAAGTTTACTTCCACAACTGGGTAACGTACACTTACCCGATAAATCGCCTCGTCCTAACTCCTGTCAAAAGACTTGACAAGGACCCTGACCGAAGAAAAGGAAGATTTGGATGACTACTAAGAAGAGGCGTTACAGTCAGGACTGCTAAAAGGGACGGACTGCAATACGCACCAACCCAGGGTAACCACGATAACCCCCGAGTCAGACAAATGACATGCACCTTCCGACAAGTTGCCTTATCTCGGCAAACCCGGGTTGCGGCTACAACAAACAGGAAGGAGAACTAGGACACCTATTAAAGTAGCGAAGGAACGACACCATTAGTCGAATCCTTGGGTGCAAGGTAAGTATATCGCGACACCTTGCGACCCCACCACCCCAATTTAAAATATCATCCGCCCTGAAACCCCAGCATCTTGATACCCCTATCTGTTGAAAACTCCCACCCCAAATCCTTAATTACCTTAATAGCAAATTCGCAACAGTCATGACCTTGCTCACCCTTTGTTGCGCTTAACCCAAACCCTCGGAAACCCTAAATTGTTATTGCCCTTACTCTAAGTTCATATCCCCACTCCGTTTGGAAAACCTGTTAAAAACTGTAGAGCAGCATAAGGCCCTTACCCTGCCCAGGGGCGTGAAGAACCGACATTCATTGATTCAATATTAAAAAAAGTTGTTAGATAGGAATCGGCGAAGTAGGTGGAGGTTACGAATACGTATCACCCCACCCTTACACGAAAATCGTGAAGGCTTCACGAGAAACCATAGCCTGTACGTACGCCACCGAAGAACGCCATGCGTTGACAAGAGCGGGCAAACAAATACGTTCAATGTGTCAGGGGCCCTCGCTACAGAAAACATCGTCAAATAGGTGCAACAGGCCGAACCTCAAGGAGGACATAAAGCCTTGCTAAGAATTTCATCCACCAAGGAAGGGATGAAACCCAATAGAACAAGAAAGACTAACCCGAAACCCCCCTTACCCTTAAGAACCCTCGGCAAGGATTAGGAGTCAAGACCTAGGGGTTTGACCCACTAAACCGACTGGGTCCAGACTTCTGGACATCCGAGGGGAACGTGCACGGAAACCATCACGAGAATTCCCCTGGAAGCCATAAAGACGAAGGGGACTTCGACACGGGAAGAGAAGATCAAACGAAAATCTTAGAATCAAACAAAGCCAAGGAAAAGGGATCACCAGTTCGACTGCACGGCACAACCAAAACCCAAACAGGCATAAGCCAAGAGTCCTTAACCCCTTTCCCTCCCCTTGCCAATCAAGTACCATTTCGTTAAAGAATCCGTCCTACCACTCCAAACCTCGCTCTTGATCCCTCATTACATACAAACCCGTACAAGGTGGCAACCTTCCTTCCTGTATTACGACCTTGAGACATCGACCCTATCCGCCCCTCGACTTTGAAACCTAGCCCTTGCACTTCTTACACCCCTTTAAACCCAGATCAAGAAAACATAGATATATATATGTATGTATATCTACCTCTAGAACTCGTGCTTAAGGATCAATGAACATTGTACGATGGGTCATCCTATGTATCCAAGTCCCTTTTATTGTGCACAAGGGCATGGGACTTGTCAGGACATGAATCTGTGCATTTTTGGGGTCTTTCCCGAATGAATTGACTATTCCTAGTCACTTTCCCGCGGGTCCCCAACGGGTCCTTGACGGGACCTTGGCGGGTCTTTGGCAGGAGCTTGGCAGGCGGACCACCGCCCACCTCGCGCCCACTGGTACAATGTGCTGATTTCTTAACCCCTCATTTTATTGATTTGTGGCGCACTTGTGTGCCTCGATTGAGGAATGTGAGTCTTGGGTAAGGAACCATGGACCACCCAAACATAGTGTCCTACGTAAAAGACCTTGACGCACGAGACACCATCGGGAAATCACAATCAATTACATTGCACGAGTAATTGAAATCGGATCCTACGATACAACCGACTAGGAGGCGAGTTGGGAACTCGTACGAAGAACCCACGAAAACCTTAAAAGTCAAAATGCTAAGGAGGGACCGGGCCTCCTCCAAACCATGGACATCGTTCGAGCAAATCAGAGGACTCCTTACAAGTTGTATGGAATCAAGAACTACGTAGCCCATGGTGCTAAGCAAAAGGGTGAAGAACACATTCGCGCCAAGACTTCAAGGGTCATTAAGGACCCAGAAGGAAATGAGGTGACTCGTAAAGTCGCCGAGTGATCCCACAACGAGATTTGGTAACCAACTGCGCTTTAAAAGAAAAAGGGCACGCAAGGACACCTTCATCATTAAAAATAACACAAACAGGGCACAACAATATGGAATTCTTGATGATTAGGTATTGTTCTTGATAATTGTGTGATGCTCTTGATGTTTATGTGTTATTCTTACCGAATCTTGCAATTAGAAGACGAATCGTATCCTTGTTGATGTAAAAGTGATTAGAACCCTAGGTTGTGTCGTATGATATTATTCTTGGATTATCGAGTGGGGAAATCACATGTTTGTGTGTTGATTATGTTTAGAAAAGCATGATAGGTTATGTGCCGTTCATTTCACGTATTTGATCCGTTAATTGTCTACGTGTTGTCGTTAATTGCGTTGTAAAGTGTCTAAGCATGGTTTCGGGTTCCACAACGGTTCCCGGGGCGTATAAGTGATGAAAAGAGTCTGTGGGGGGTAGGTGGTGGGTAGGGGACCCGCCACCTACCCACGGCCGATAAACACCGCCCGGCAGCGGGTAGCCGGCGGGCGGGCAGCTGCCTGCCGGCGACCCGCTGCCCGGAATAGTAATTCCGGCGGGCAGCCGGCGGGTGGCCTCCCACCCACCGGCTACCCGCTGGAAGTTCCCCCATCTTGGGTTCCCGGCTTCCCCGTTTGATGTTCCCCCGATCCCCGTGGTGTCCCAACGGACTCCGTTAATCATGCCTATGTCTAGTTTGATGTTTCGGGTACCGTTTTTAGGTTTATGAGTCTATTATATTGCATGCTAGTTGAATTGGTATCCCGTTGACCTAGGTGGAAGGAGTATGAACCCCTTTGGACTATTCTTAGTATGTGATGGGTCACGCATAGGTTTTGTTATACATTTTCTCCCCCTTCCCAATGTGTAATGTGGGTTGCATGTGCTTGTTACGTGTTATGTGTGTGTGTTACCCAAATTCGGTTGCGATCGGATTGGTTATCCTGGGCTGCGGTTCAGAAGTTGGCTGCGGTCTGATTGATACACTTGGGCTGCGGTCCACCGTTTGGTTGCGATCAAACGTTTCTATACGAGCTGCGGTTCGTCCTTTTTCCTGGCTGCGGTCAGATGACATTCTCTTGGGCTGCGGTCCACAGTTTGGTTGCGATCAAACACCATGATGAGCTGCGGTTCATCGGTCGGTTGCGATCAACCCCTCCGTGTTGCGATACGGGGCAGGGTGCTGCGGGGCCGTGTCAGAGCTATATGCGCTGACCCTCATGTATGGGCATGCGATTGGTCCTGTGGCGCCAACAAAGTGTGTTATTTGTTGTGATGTGGATGAGTTGTGATTAATGAGTGTCTTGAAGGTTGTGACTACGGGTTTTATGTTGGGGACTGTTTACGTTGGGTTGTGGTCATTGTTTATGCGTTGCCCTATCTGCCTTATCTGTTGTGAACTGCATATGCTCGTTATAACTGTTGCTTGTGTCAGGCCTTACCTGTCGAGTCATTCCCGGTTTTAAAGCTAGAGTTCGTGGGATATATCTTCATGCTCAAAATGGTTTTCGTATATCTATATATATCTCTATATGTATTGTATTTCAACGCGTTGGAGTGGGTTACCAACATCTCTCGCTGAACAGATATATTTGGCTTTCAGGCACAGAAGATTAAGTCACTGGAGTGCGCTAGAACTTAGAAGTAGATAGTTTCCCTTTTGGCCTGCGTGCCACGTTTACGTATTTACGCTTTGAGGATATCAGTTAGTTAGCCTGTGCACATGGGTTCTCTAGCCCAGGTGTGGCATAGCACCCCGAACGCTTGTATTTATATCTTGGGATTTAATAAGATTCTACCTTTATTATAAGTTTTAAATGTCTTGAAAATCTGGGGTGTTACATGGTGCGTGTGTGGCTTTACCTGGATTGCACAATTAGTGGTATGGGACGCTAGTCACCAAGGTATTGCGGCGGTCCTCGCAACCTAGAGTCCTAAGTTTGACACCCCAAAAATCCACCTTCAATCCATGGGTTAATTGTGTAATTAATCCTATTGTATTTGAAGAATTAATTCCTAAAATTCTGATTTTGAATACTCAAGGACTAGTATTTGACTAGTCAACCTTAAAGTTGTGTTGTACCTTGAGCTTTGAGTGGAGTTCCCTTGTTCCTTACACTTCCTAAGGGTTAGTAAGGGTATTCTTGACTTTTCACCAAGAGTTAGTATTGTAACCTAACCTAGAAGACTTCTTCATTTCATTCCATACATTTCCTAGAAATTAGCTCTACCTTCTCTCTAGAAAAGAAGTGTAGCTTATTCTCCAAGCCAAGTTGAGACCCTTGTCAAGATTCCAAGATTTGCTTCCAAGATTCAACCTGTCACCTATTTGGGCATCTAGGAGGGTAAAATCTAAGTTCATCTTGTGTTTTTGGTTCCATCTTAGTTGTCTTTTTCGAAAAGGTAGGATCTTTATGATCTTTTGGTTTGATCTTGAAGTGGGTTTGGAAAGTAAGCCTTGTGGGGAGCTTGTTGTGGTGTAAAGTGAAGTCTTTTGGTCTACAAGAGGTAACCCATGCTCTAAAAAACCTATTTTTCTTACCTATATGTGATTTCTTGGATTCTACATGTGTTTTGCTATGAAATGTGAGGGTTTATGCATTTGTCTTGTGATATTGCATATCTAGAGCTTGTGTTTAGGGTTCCTTTGTTCCATTGCTTGGCATTTTCCATGGTTCAAGTCATTTTGTTGTGTTGGGTGAGATTTGGCATGTTTTGAACCTGAATTTGTGTTTGGAGAAGAAAACCCCCGAAGGGATTTGTTGTGGAACAGGAATGTTCTCGCGGGCGGAACGGCGGGCGGATCACCCCCCGCCGGCCTACCCGCGGGTACAATGCCCTATGGGAATGTGTTCCCGCGGGCGGAACCACGGGTGGGGCACTACCTGTGGGTCCACCCGCGGGTACACGAGTGGAGTTAGATCGGCATTTGTTCTCCGTGATTCGTTTGACTCGGTATTTGGTCTTTTGATTTCCCGTTGTTCTTTTGTGGAACTATTTGAGCGTCTTCTTGATGTTTCGTATGTCTAGAACTATATGGTAGGTATCTATGTAGGACTTTGGTGTCTTGAATCGTGGTAAGTGTTCAACATTGTGTTTCATTGGACCAAGAGGTGTCCTGTGTGTTCCTCGAAACTATCTTGAGTTTCTCCGTTGTTAAGCATGCTAGTTTATTGTCTCAATGCTAGCGTGTGTGTGGTTTGTACCTTCCGTTTGGTTGTTGACAACTTGTGTTATTCATCGTTGTTGTTGTTGGGCTGTGACTCGTTCCTTGATTGAGTATGTTTCATACATTCGTTGTGATCCGTTGTTTGACTCTTGTTGAGTTGTGGTGCGTGTGTGGCTTTACCTGGATTGCACGATTAGTGGTATGAGACGCTAGTCACCAAGGTATTGCAGCGGTCCTCGTGGTTGTAACACCCCAAAATTTTTAAACTTTAGAAGCTTATATAATAAAGGTAAATTCTCATTAAATCACAAAACATAATATAAGTAGTACAGGGTGCTATGCCACATATGAGCTAGAGAACTCAAGTGCACAGGCTAACTAACTAATATCCTCAACAATGTAAATGCATAAACATGGCACGCAGGCCGAAAGGGAAAATATCTACTTCTACGCTCCAAGATTCTAGCGCGCTCCAGTGTCTACTCCTCTGTGCCTGAAAGCCAAATATATCTGTTCAGCGAGAGATGCTGGTAACCCACTCCAACGCGTTGGAATACAATACATATAGGCATATATATAGATATAAGAAAACCATTTCGAAGGATGAAGATATGTCGTAAGAGACTCTAGCTTTTAAAACAGGGGATAGACTCGACAGACAGGGATAAGCACAGTCAACAGTCATATAATTCACAAGCAAAGGGAACATACTCGACAGATAGAGATAAGCACAACCAATAGTCATAATCAAACATATACAGTTTACTAGCATGTATCCTATAGTCACGCCTTCATAACAATCATAACCTCAATCTATCCATATCTCATCACATAGCACACTTTGTTGGCGCCACAGGACCAATCGCATGCCCATACATGAGGGTCAGCGCATATAGCTCTGACACGGCCCCGCAGCACCCTGCCCCGTATTGCAACACGGAGGGGTTGATGGCAACCGACCGATGAACCGCAGCTCATCATAGTTTGATCGCAACCAAACAGTGGACCGCAGCCCAAGAGTATGTCATCTGACCGCAGCCAGGAAATATGAACCGCAGCTCATGTAAAACGTTTGATCGCAACCAAACGGTGGACCGCAGCCCGAGAGTGTAAATCTGACCGCAGCCAGCTTCTGAACCGCAGCTCAGGAATAACCAATCCGATCGCAACCGAATTGGGGTATCATGCACACATAACACATAGCAAGCACATGCATCCCACATTAACACATTGGGAAGGGGAGAAAACGTATAACAAAACCTATGCGTGATCCTTCACATACTAAGAATAATCCTAAGGGGTACATACTTCTTTTACCTAGGTCAACGGGATACCAATTCAACTAGCATGCAATATATAAGACTCATACAACCTACGAACGGTACCCGAAATATCAAACTAGACATAGGCACGATAGACGGAGTCCGTTGGGACGCCACGGGGGTTGGGGGAACATCAAACGGGGAAGCCAAAATCCCGAAGTGGGGTATTTTCCAGCAGGAAGCCGGTGGGTGAGGGTTCACCCGCCGGCTGCCCGCTGCCAGTGTTGCCCATATTGGCCGCGCGTAGGTGGCGGGTCCCCTACCCCCACTGACTCTTTTATCACTGAAAACGCCCAGGGAACCATTGTGGAACCCGAAACCATGCTTAGATACTTTCAAACGCAATTGACAACAACACGTAGACAATTAACGGATCCAAAAGCGAGAACATAACACACATAACCTATCATGAATTTCTAAACATAATCAACAGCCAAACATACGAATTCCCACCCAATATACCAAGAATAACACCATACGAGTTTCCCGATACAACCTAGGGTTCTAATTACTTTTATTTCAACAACAACACAATTGATTTTCTAATATCAAGATTTGGTAGGAATATCACATAAACATCAAGAGCATCATATAATCATCAAGAATATCAAGAACTCCACATAATCATCAAGAACCTCTTACCATCAAGATCACCCATGGAATCATAACACCAATTATCAATATCATTATAACGAATCATCAACACACAAGAATATGGGGGAAATCCTAAGAGGGGAATCATAGCTATGAAAATAGGTTTTGTTGAGACATGGGTTACCCCTTAGCCTTAATTAATTCCTTGGCTATGAAGGGTCTTTCTTTAAGCTTTCTTCATTCTTGATTTCTCCTAAGGGGATTCTTGGAACTTCTTGTGTGGTGAGAGGTTATTGTGGTGTAAGATTTAGGTGCCTCCTATGATCCTATATATATATATATATATATATATATATATATATTCCTAAGAGTCATAATTGGGGTCGAAATACTATGGGCTTGCTAATTCCATTCCTTATAAGACTAAGGACTTGTTTTAGGGATAAGGGTCCCTGGTCCATAGTGGACCATATTAATTTTTTTTTTTTTTTTTTTTTTTTTGAATGCTACTAGCTCTATTACATTGTAGTATCTGTTCATATACTTTCTCAACCTACTGAAACACAAAGAGCCAATAAAGCCCCCACACTGAGGCTCGAACTCATAACCTTCCAAATGGAAGTCCAACCCGGATACCATTAGACCATATAGTCCTGGTGGACCATATTAATTAATTAAAGAGAATCCTAATCATAATCTGAATAGTAAAAGGCCTACTTCCTTTATTCCTAATAGACAACTAGGTCTAGGATTCCTAATTAGAATCTGAATAGTAAAACGTTTACTTTCTTTATTCCTAATAGGCTTAAGACTCTAATTTAGGCAAGGGTCCACGGTTCATGGTGGACCTTATTAATTAATTAAAGGGAAACCTAACCGAATTAAATCATACTTAATTATTATTAACGGGATTGATTAAATAATTAATCCGGGATTGAAGGCCGTAACACGGGGTATTACACTTTCCCCCCCCCCCCCCCCCCCCTTACGAGAAGCTTCGTCCCCGAAGCTTAGAAATCATTGCTGGGGTAACGAGTCAAAAGTAGTCTGGTGGTCCTAGATGAAGTATTCTACGGGGAAACTGTATAATTGTATGTCTATGTGTGCTGTGTTTTTGGGAACGATTAGGTTTAAAGGGCTAAGTGAGTGGGTTTCAAACCCGAGGACAAAGTGAATTTAGGAATTAGGATCAAAGTTTTCAAGGTTGCAACTTAGGGTGTGAGGTTGCCACCTTGTATGGAATCGTTAAAATAGGGAATCAAGAATGTGGTTTGAAGGGTAGAAAGGGTTTTGAAATAAGGAGGGGGCCGATTTTCCGAGGGAGGAAAAGGAATTCGGCTAGGATGGGTTTAGGGTTCTCGATCTTAAGTGACTATTCTGGTTTGATGCTTTGATCACGTCGTATTGACGAACTGATGATCCTTCTTCCTTGGTGTTGGCACTTGCTTGACTTTAAGATCCTTGTTAGACCTTGCTTCCCAGGCTAAAGTTTCATCCTTCTCTCTTATCTTGAGGGCATCTCCCGTGATGATTTAACACTTACTTCTTTAATGCGTCCAAGGTCTTGACCATGTTTGGTCAACCAAGCCAATCTCTTAGGGCACACTTCCCAAATTCTTCCCAAAGTCTCTTGGGAGTCGATAAACTTTGGGTTGACTTTCTCTTCTTATTGAATTTCATCTCCTCTTTAGTGAATGAAATTCTTAGTAAGACTTCATGTCTTCCCCGAGGTTCGGCTTGTTGTGCCCTTTTGTGTTACTTTTAATGGTGAAGGTGCCCTTGCATGCTCTTTTTCTTCTTGAAGCGCAGTTGGTTTCCTAATCTCGTTGCGGAATGACTCGGTGACTTTACATAATCTCATTTCCTTGTGGGTCCTTAATAACCCTTGAGGCCTTGGCACAAATTTGCTCTTTTGCTTTTTTCCTAGCACCACGGACTACGTCATTCTTGATTTCATACAACTTGTAAGGAGCCCTCTGATTTGCTTGAATGATATCCATGGTTTGAAGGGGTCCCGGTCCATCCTTAGCATTTTGGCTTTTAAGGCCTTTGTGAGTCCCTAGCACGAGTTCCCAACTCGCCTCCTTGGTTTGCACAATCCTTCATGCCAATCATCCCTAGTCGGTTGCATTGTAGAGTCCAACTTCAACTCCACGTGTAATGCAATTGGTTGTGCTTTTCTGACGGTGTTTCGCGTGTCAAGGTCTTTTACCGTGGACACCATGTCTGGGCAACCATGGTTCTTTACCCAAGACTCGCGTTCATCAACCGAGGCACACAAGCGCGCCACGAATCAATAAAACGAGGAGTTAAGAAATCAGCACATTGTACCAGTGGGCACGAGGTGGGCGGTCGTCCGCCTGCCAAGCTCCTATCAGGGACTCGTCAAGGTCCCGTCAAGGACCCGTTAGGGTCCCATCAAGGTCCCGTTGGGGACCCGCGGGAAGGTGACTAGGAAGAGTGAATTCCTTCGGGAAAATTCCCAAGAATGCACGGATTCGAGTCCCGACAAGCCCCATGCCCATGTGCACAACACAGGGGTTCAAATACATAGGATGACCCATCGTACAGCGTTATTGATCCTTAAGCACGAGTTCTAGATGAGTCAAGACTCTCGTATGTTCTTTCCGCTCAGTAGGTTGGGTTCGGTTTCCAATTAGCGACCTCGTCATCTTCACTGGGTAGTTGGTTATAAGCCGACTTTGTCTTTTCCTTGCTTGATTAATGATAAGTCTTCTTGGTTTTTCTTGAAGTTCGGCTTGTCGTTCACTCTTTATTCAATCCTTTGGTGACCAAGTGCTTAGTGATGCATTTCTCTTTCTTGGAATGCATTTGATTGACTACCCTCGACGTCGCATGGTGTTTTGGCGATTTCATGTGTCACATGCACTTCTTACGGTGCTTTAAAACCATCAAGGTCCTTGTTCCAAGGTAAGAACTTTATTGCAGGGAGGCTTTAGTTGTATGATACTTTTCATGCGTCTGTTGCCTCTTCTTGCCATGTCGAGTCCTTTTTGACAATTCGCACTAAAGGTTGAGGAAGGATGTTGTTTATGCGTTATTTTACATCCTTGCATTTAATTGGCGTTTCCAGTCCCTTTTACCAGTGGTCCCCCACTTCTGTTACTCCTTCATTTGTGTTTGTTCCTGAATTTCCCGTTGTAGAAGTTGGATTTGATAGAGGTCGGCAGCACAGGTGTAGGCTTCGTTAGGGGTTCGGGGTTTGCTTACAATTACGGCCTTCTGGGTTTCGTAGTTTGTGGTCTGTCACAGACTTCTTTATCTTGGTTGTCTCTGTAGGATCTAATCCAGGCGCGAAACGAGCCAGCTGGAGGAATTGGTTGTGGTATTCCCTGACAATGGTCATCCCTTGTTTTTAGGTGGAGACTTTCTTCGTACATGGTTGCCCTTACGGGTGCGGGGTGGAATCGTCCTCGTAGCCGTGCGCCTAGGCATTCCCAGTTGAACCCCTGGTTGTTGCCCATAAGTGGGTTCTTCGTGGATTTATCAAAGATCAGCCTCGTGTCTTGAAGTAGAATGAGGTTATCTCTACGCTGCGTTCCTCGGGGCATTCCACTAGCCCGACGATTTTGTTGCAGGTTCGGATCCATCCTTCTAGGAGTGTGGGATCCTTGGCTGACTTCTTGTTGGCGCCATGCTGCTGGTTTTCAGGGTCAATATTTATTGTAACGATGCGTTGATGTGTTGCACCCTTACCTTGATGTGGTAAGCGAATGGGAGTTCTTTAAATTACTGAGGGATAAAGTGAGGGGAGGTTATGTGATGGTAGGCAGGTTTCACAATCTCACCGCGCGTCCTAAGATTCCTAAGTCCTATGTTCCTAAATACCTAGAGTTCAAGCCTAATGTCCTAAAATCCGGTCTTAAGAGTCTTATCCTAGGGTCAAACTTAGGCTCTGATACCAACTGTAACACCCCAAAATTTTTAAACTTTTGAAGCTTATATAATAAAGGTAAATTCTCATTAAATCCCAAAACATAATATAAGTAGTATAGGGTGTTATGCCACACCTGAGCTAGAGAACTCAGGTGCACAGGCTAACTAACAAATATCCTCACCAATGTAAATGCATAAACATGGCACACAGGCCGAAAGGGAAAATATCTACTTCTACGCTCCAAGATTCTAGCGCGCTCCAGTGTCTACTCCTCTGTGCCTGAAAGCCAAATATATCTGTTCAGCGAGAGATGCTGGTAACCCACTCCAACGCGTTGAAATACAATACATATAGGCATATATATAGATATAAGAAAACCATTTCGAAGCATGAAGATATGTCCTAAGAGACTCTAGCGTTTAAAAAAGGGGATAGACTCGACAGACAGGGATAAGCACAGTCAACAGTTATATAATTCACAAGCATAGGGAACAGACTCGACAGATAGAGATAAGCACAGCCAATAGTCATAATCAAGCATATACAGTTTACTAGCATGTATCCTATGCTCACGCCTTCATAACAATCATAACCTCAATCCATCCATATCTCATCACATAGCACACTTTGTTGGCGCCACAGGACCAATCGCATGCCCATACATGAGGGTCAGCGCATATAGCTCTGACACGGCCCCGCAGCACCCTGCCCCGTATTGCAGCACGGAGGGGTTGATGGCAACCGACCGATGAACTGCAACTCATCATAGTTTGATCGCAACCAAACAGTGGACCGCAGCCCAAGAGTATGTCATCTGACCGCAGCCAGGAAATATGAACCGCAGCTTATGTAAAACGTTTGATCACAACCAAACGATGGACCGCAGCCCGAGAGTGTAAATCTGACCGCAGCCAGCTTCTGAACCGCAGCTCAGGAATAACCAATCCGATCGCAACCGAATTGGGGTATCAGCCTGGTTAACAGCCGGTATGGTTCTCAGCCCACCCGACTGCCCGTATAGCCCGATTGATCTTAACCAACTCGGGGTTACATGCACACATAACACATAGCAAGCACATGCAACCCACATTAACACATTGGGAAGGGGGAGAAAACGTATAACAAAACCTATGCGTGATCCTTCACATACTAAGAATAATCCTAAGGGGTACATACTTCTTTTACCTAGGTCAATGGGATACCAATTCAACTAGCATGCAATATATAAGACTCATACAACCTACGAACGGTACCCGAAATATCAAACTAGAAACATAGGCACGATAGACGGAGTCTGTTGGGACTCCACGGGGGTCTGGGGAACATCAAACGGGGAAGCCAAAATCCCGAAGTGGGGTATTTTCCAGCAGGTAGCCAGTGGGTGAGGGTTCACCCGCCGGCTGCCCGCCGGTGGCGTGATTCCGGGCAGCGGGTGCCTGGCGTGCAGCTGCCCGCTGCCGGTGTTGCCCATATTGGCCGCGCGTAGGTAGCGGATCCCCTACCCCCACCTACCCCACACTGACTCTTTTATCACAGAAAACGCCCCGGGAACCATTGTGGAACCCGAAACCATGCTTAGATACTTTCAAACGCAATTGACAACAACACGTAGACAATTAACGGATCGAAAAGCGAGAACGTAAGGCACATAACCTATCATGCATTTCTAAACATAATCAACACCCAAACATACGAATTCCCACCCAATATACCAAGAATATCACCATACGAGTTTCCCGATACAACCTAGGGTTCTAATTACTTTTATTTCAACAAGAACACAATTCATCTTCTAATATCAAGATTCGGTAGGAATATCACATAAACATCAAGAGCATCATATAATCATCAAGATTATCAAGAACACCACATAATTATCAAGAACCTCTTAGCATCAAGATCACCCATGGAATCATCACACCAATTATCAATATCATTATAACGAGTCATCAACACACAAGAATATGGGGGAAATCCTAATAGGGGAATCATAGCTATGAAAATAGGTTTTGTTGAGACATGGGTTACCTCTTAGCCTTTATTAATTCCTTGGCTATGAAGGGTCTTTCTTTAAGCTTTCTTCTTTCTTGATTTCTCCTAAGGGGATTCTTGGAACTTCTTGTGTGGTGAGAGGTTATTGTGGTGTAAGATTTAGGTGCCGCCTATGATCCTATATATATATATATTCCTAAGAGTCATAATTGGGGTCTAAATATTATGGGCTTGCTAATTCCATTCCTTATAGGACTAAGGACTTGTTTTAAGGATAAGGGTCCATGGTCCATAGTGGACCATATTAATTAATTAAAGAGAATCCTAATCATAATCTGAATAGAAAAAGGCCTACTTCCTTTATTCCTAATGGACAACTAGGTCTTGGATTCCTAATTAGAATCTGAATAGTAAAAGGTTTACTTTCTTTATTCCTAATAGGCTTAAGACTCTAATTTAGGCAAGGGTCCACAGTTCATGGTGGACCTTATTAATTAATTAAAGGGAAACCTAACCAAATTAAATCATATTTAGTTATTATTAACGGGATTAATTAAATAATTAATCCGGGATTGAAGGCCGTAACACGGGGTGTTACAGTGGTGGCCGTGACGTGATTATGGAGTTGTGGCCTTTGTGTAAGGTTCACGTTTTTGGGGGATAACATGTGTTATCCGGGCATGTGTTGCCGTGTACGGTACCTTGTGTACTATGAATTGATTCCCTAGTTGGTGGTCGTTGGTGGGGGACGACGGTCCCGGGGGAATACGGTTGGACTAAGAAGTACAGGGGTCCTGGAGGTAATGGTTGGAAGAAGATATAAGGTTGGGGGAAGCCATAAGGTTGGAACAGGGCATAAAGAAGGCATACCAACTCGTGATGGGTGATGTTGCAAGGGCTTGTAAAGCCGGCGTTGTGTGTTCTTCTCTCGTGACGTGTGTAGTCACGGAGGCATGTGTTGCTTCGGCATGTGTTGCCGTAGGGTGAGTCTTTATCCTTTGCGTGTGGTTAACCTTTGTGGTTTGGGATGTGTTCCCGTGTCATCTTTGAGAGTGATGAGTCTTGTGTTGACTGTTGTTCTTGGTTTTGACTTATATATATGTATTCCATTTCGAAAATGGTTTTACACTTTATATCTATCTATGTATGATATTTCACATGTATTGCTGGGTTACCTGCATTTATCGCTGACCGGGCGTTGTCCCAATGTTTATCTTTGTATCTTTCCGGTGATGTTTAGACGAGCGCGACGTCTAGTGCCTGGTAGCTTATTACCCTCATCCTTGTTTTGTGGCCTGTGCGCCAATGTAGATTTAGACTTATGTTTTGGGATAGATGTATACACTTGCAAATTGTTTGCCGTAGCGTTTACCATGTTTCGTAGACGTGGCGTGACACCCCGTTCGGATTTCTTGTATCCAGTTCTCATTTTTATCTTCCGCTGTGCTAGTTTTGTCGGTTAATCTGCATGTGTTAAGGCTTATATATAGGTCTTGTTTGGGGGGGTGTTACAGTTGGTATCAGAGCCTTGGTTTTGAGCCTAGGAAGGGTTAAGTCTAGACTTTCTAAGTGGTTAAGTGTGTTTTGAGACCTCTAAGCGACCTTAAGAAGCTAAGTGTTAGGCTTAGGACTCTAGGTTGCGCGGTGAGCTGTGTGTTGCTTTCTGTCTTGCTTGTTTGCTCTCTTTTGGTAACCTCGTTGTTGTTGTAGAAGTTTGTGATGCCTCCTCGTCCCCACGCTCGCACCCCGGAGACCCCGACCAACGAGCAGCTCGCTCAGAATCTCCATTAGCTGACGCAGACGATGCAGACGCTCAGTGAAGCTTTGTTAAACAACAATCAAGCTGTGCCGCCTCCTCCCCCTGCTGGGCATCGCAATGTAGGTCGTTTGGTGTCAGGACATCGGCCGCCAACCTTCGCCGAAGAAGAAGACCCGGTAGTCTTGGAAGAGTGGCTACGGGTGTTTGTTAAGATCTTCATCATTGTGGGTTGCCATGAAGAGAGAAGAGTAGAACTGGCAACGTTCTACTTCTGCCAAGAAGCTGATCTGTGGTGGGTCCACGAAGGTCCGACCTTCCTTGAAGAGCCTGGGTTTGATTAGACCGCGCTCAAGGACAGAATGCGTGAGAGGTTCTACCCAGCGCATGTGCGAGCCGCCATGTTTGATGAGTTCCTTCATCTGCAGCAAGGATCCTTATATGTGGTCAAATACCACAAGAAGTTCTTAGAGTTGGGGCGCTTTGCAAGGATGCATGTGCCTACGGAGCTTGCTAAGGTTGAGCGTTTCGTTACCGGTCCGAATTATAAGGCACGAAAAGCGTTGACGGTAAGTAGGCCCAGCTCCCTTAAGGATGCGTACCTGAGTGCCGCGGATCTGTATCGTCTTCAGCAGCTTCAGAAAGGATCGTTTGATCGGTTGAGAGCGGAGGTTCTTCCACCTTCAAGAAGCCCCGACCGAGTTTTCAAGTCAAGGCCGTGTCATCTTCTTCTCAAGGACCCATCAGGGTGGAGCATCGGGATCAAGCTAAGTCGGCTGTTTGTCGAAGATGTGGGAAGGTGAACGCAGGCCAAGGTTGTTATGGCCAGGCGTTTAGATGTTTCCGATGCGGGGATCGTGGTCACAAAGTCGCGGAGTGTCCCCAGCTTGCCGGTCAGAGAGCGTTGCCGCCACCCCCGAGAGCCGGAGGAGCACCGGGAGGGAGTTCGGGTCGCAGAGCTGTCGGAGCTAGGCCACCCGGAAGAGTTTTTGTGATGGCGCGTTCTCAGGCTGAGTCGGAGGGTTTGATGGAGGATGAAGTGGCAGATAACCCCTTTCTTATAGCCTTCCCTTGTTTCTTTTTCCGAAATCATCGTGTTCATTGTGTCTTGAGTGTTACCTTGTGTTTCGTAGTTGTCTTTTGCTTGGCAATCTTTGGTATGCCTTTCTTTGATAGCAATTCTTTTGAGGCTTAGTGTAGACACTTCTTTCTAAGTGATTCCTTTAGTTGGTATATAAGCTTCGTTGAGAAGTTAGCAATCCATTCTTGTCGTGTTTTGCGATTTGGGCCAATTCTACAATCTTTATGCTTGGTTGTTCTTACAACAATTCCTTGTGAGCTTCCAAAATTTTCCAAGTATTCTTTGAATTGGGAAATAGCAAATTTCATACCAAAAATCTTCCCTTGTGTAGCTTAAAAACCAAGCCTAATGCTTAATCATAACCTTTGAGTTTCAAACCCGAGCCTAATCTTTGTCAACCCAACCTTTAGACCACTTAAGCCAATTGTCTTTCTTGAAACTTAACCAATTTGAAATCCATTTAAACCATAAATTCCCACTTTACCCAAAATCCCCAAATTAAATAATCTTTTTCCCCAATTTCTCCCAAATCCCTAAATTTCCCAAACCTTCATCCCTCTTCTCCTTCCCTACCTGTGAACCACCAAGCACCCCACCCCCCCCCATGTAGCTTCACCTGCAACCCACCACCACCATCAACCCGTCCCCCCACCGTCTCCGAGCCACCGCCTCGCGGCCGTCGCCGTCGCCCGGAGCTGCCGTGCCGCCGCCGATCTGCTATCGCCGAGAGAAGCAGCGAGAGAAAGAGCGAGAGAGAGCAGCGTGAGAGAGAAGAGAAAGAGGAGGATCCTTGGGTCCTTTTTGTTGAGCTTTGGATCATCTTCAATCATGCCTAGAAGTTCAAGTTTGGCAAGGAAAGCGGAATGGGTGGATACCCATTACCTCGTTCTTGAAGGTAAAGCTTTTGATCTGGAATCTTTTCCTAGTTCTTCGTTGGATATGCTTAGGTATCAAGGTTTTTTGGATGGGTTTCTCGTCATAAGGGCTGAGACTTACCCGAGTTTGGTGAAAGAGTTTTATCGTCACATGGTTGTGACAAAGGAGGGTGATAAGTTGGAGATCACCTCTAAGGTGAGAGGTCTGAAGGTTGTGTTATCTGAAAAGAGGTTGGCTCAGTTGTTGAGTTTGTCTGCTACCGGAGTGGCTCAGTACAGTGGTCATTCTTAGATTAATATGGATACCATGGGGTACCGTGACTATTTGAGCTATCTGTTGGGTCGTACGAGTGGTTTCACTCAAGCCTCTAGGCCAGAAAAGAAGTGGTTGTCTACGGAGCAAAGGATCTTGGTGATGTTGGTGTCGGATTGATTGTTGCATAATAACAACAAGAGCAGTTTGTTGGGTAAGTTGGAGTGCACCTTTGCCTTTTGCCTCAAGAACAAGATTAAGTTTAACCTGCCTGCTTTGATGATGCAACACATGGTGTTTTGCCGGGATCACAATCGGAAGAGCTTGCCATATGGGATGGTGCTAAGTTGGATCATGGTTAAGAAAGGTGTCAGTGTGGACGGTTGCCTCCTGAAGGCCATGAGAAAGAAGGTGTTGGATACCACCAATCTCCGGAGTTGTAATCTGTTTCGGTTGGATGATGGTGAGTACATCACACTTGAAGAGGTTGCAAGGAAAGCACCTGATTAGCGGGCGGAGTTAGCTGCTGAGCTTGGAATCTATGCCGAGAAGTTGAGCCTCGCAGTCCAGAGATTGGGCGGTGACGAAGAAGCTAAGGAGGAAGCACACCAAGAGGAAGAAGTAGGAGCACCGGAGGCCGCCGAAGCTGAAGAAAGTGATTCGGACAATGAGGAAAGCCGGAGAAGGAAGGAAGCTTGCACAAAAAGGGAGCATGACGTCATGGCGCATGAGGAGCGCGTTGCCACCTTGCTTCGGCAGCAGAACAGCATGATCGCCGAAGGCTTTGCGTTTATGAAGGCGCAGTTCATCGCAGTGCATCAGAGGCTGGATCAGATTGAAGCCAATTCTAGCCGCAGAGACGAAGACGAAGATGAGTCTGAAGAGGCCGAGGAGTCGGAGAGTGAGGAGTTTTAGCTTGTGTTGCGGTAATCCCGTTCGCCTTTTTCCTTGTTGTTTCCTTCTTAGCCGTTGTTAGCTTGGTGATAGGTTGTTGTTTGCTTTGTGTGCTTGCTTGCTTTTGTTTGTTGCCTTGTTGTTTAGCTAGCTTGATAGTTGGTGTTTGGAGTTAGAAGTTTAGTTCTTGGCTGTTGTCTAGAAGTTGGTGGTTGTGTTGAGGCTAGAGTTCTTGATGCTCAATCTATCCGTTTGTTAACCTCTTGCCAATCCTTGAATTTGAAATGCCTTCTTTCTTGCTTTGAAATACTTCTTTGCTTTGGAATCCTTGTGAGTTCTTTTGTAGTCTTTGACCAAAAGAGTTGTTCTTGAACTTCTTGTCACAATGTCGTTTCCTTTCACCGTTTGCTTTTAATTCGTCGTACCCAAGCTTCGGGGACGAAGCTTCTTTGAAGGGGGAGATGATGTGACACCCCAAAAAACCACATTCAATCCATGGCTTAATTTAATAATTAATCCTATTGTATTTGAAGAATTAATTCCTAAAATCCTGATTTTTAATACTCAAGGACTAGTATTTGACTAGTCAACCTTAAAGTTGTGTTGTAACTTGAGCTTTGAGGGGAGTTCCCTTGTTCCTTACACTTCCTAAGGGTTAGTAAGGGTATTCTTGACTCTTCACCAAGAGTTAGTATTGTAACCTAACCTAGAAGACTTCTTCATTTCATTCCATACATTTCCTAGAAATTAACTCTACCTTCTCTCTAGAAAAGAAGTGTAGCTTATTCTCCAAGCCAAGTTGAGACCCTTGTCAAGATTCCAAGATTTGCTTCCAAGATTCAACCTTTCACCTATTTGGGTATCTAGGAGGGTAAGATCTAAGTTCATCTTGTGTTTTTGGTTCCATCTTAGTTGTCTTTTTCTTAAAGGTAGGATCTTTATGATCTTTTGGTTTGATCTTGAAGTGGGTTTGGAAAGTAAGCCTTGTGGGGAGCTTGTTGTGGTGTAAAGTGAAGTCTTTTGGTCTAACGAGGTAACCCATGCTCTACAAAACCTATTTTGCTTACCTATATGTGATTTCTTGGATTCTACATGTGTTTTCCTATGAAATGTGAGGGTTTATGCATTTGTCTTGTGATATTGCATATCTAGGGCTTGTGTTTAGGGTTCCTTTGTGCCATTGCTTGGCATTTTCCATAGTTCAAGTCATTTTCTTGTGTTGGGTGAGATTTGGCATGTTTTGGACTTGAATTTGTTGTGGAACAGGAATGTTCCCGCGGGCTGAACGGCGGGCGGGGCACCACCCGCCAGCCTACCCGCGGGTACAATGCCCTGTGGGAATGTGTTCCCGCGGGCGGAACCACGGGTGGGGCACTACCCGTAGGTCCACCCGCGAGTACACGAGTGGAGTTGGATCGGGATTTGTTCCCCGTGATTCGTTTGACTCGGTATTTGGTCTTTTGACTTCCCGTTGTTCTTTTGTGGAACTATTTGAGCGTCTTCTTGATGTTTCGTATGTCTAGAACTATATGGTAGGTATCCATGTAGGACTTTGGTGTCTTGAATCGTGCTAAGTGTTCAACATTGTGTTTCGTTGGACCAAGAGGTGTCTTGTGTGTTCCTCGGAACTATCTTGAGTTTCTCCATTGTTAAGCATGCTAGTTTATTGTCTTAATGCTAGCGTGTGTGTGGTTTGTACCTTCCGTTTGGTTGATGATAACTTGTGTTATTCATCGTTGTTGTCATTGGGCTGTGACCCGTTCCTTGATTGAGTATGTTTCATACCTTCGTTGTGATCCGTTGTTTGACTCTTGTTGAGTTGTGGTGCGTGTGTTGCTTTACCTGGATTGCACAATTAGTGGTATGGGACGCTAGTCACCAAGGTATTGCAGCGGTCCTCGTGGTGGCCGTGACGTGATTATGGAGTTGCGGCCTTTGTGTAAGGTTCACGTTTTTGGGGGATAACATGTGTTATCCGGGCATGTGTTGCCGTGTACGGTACCTTGTGTACTATGAATTGGTGCCCTCGTTGGTGGTCGTTGGTGGGAGACGACGGTCCCGGGGGAATAAGGTTGGACTAAGAAGTACAGGGGTCCTAGAGGTAATGGTTGGAAGAAGATATAAGGTTGGGGGTAGCCATAAGGTTGGAACAGGGCATAAGGAAGGCATACCAACTCGTGATGGGTGATGTTGCGAGGGCTTGTAAAGCCGGCGTTGTGTGTTCTTCTCTCGTGACGTGTGTAGTCACGGAGGCATGTTTTGTTTCGGCATGTGTTGCCGTTGGGTGAGTCTTTATCCTTTGCGTGTGGTTAACCTTTGTGGTTTGGGATGTGTTCCCGTGTCATCTTTGAGAGTGATGAGTCTTGTGTTGACTGTTGATCTTGGTTTTGACTTAGATATATGTATTCCGTTTCGAAAATGGTTTTACACTTTATATCTATCTATGTATGATATTTCACATGTATTGGTGGGTTACCAGCATTTATCGCTGACCGGGCGTCGTCCCACTGTTTTTCTTTGTATCTTTCAGGTGATGTTTAGACGAGCGCGACGTCTAGTGCCTGGTAGCTTAGTACCCTCATCCTTGTTCTGTGGCCTGTGCACCAATGTACATTTAGACTGATGTTTTGGGATAGATGTATACACTTGCAGATTGTTTGTCGTAGCGTTGACCCTGTTTGGTGGACGTGGCGTGACACCCCGTTCAGATTTCTTGTATCCAGTTCTCGTTTTTATCTTCCGATGTGCTAGTTTTGTCGTTTCATCTGCATGTGTTAAGGCTTATATATAGGTCTTGTTTAGGGGGGTGTTACACTTAGCTTCTTAAGGTCGCTTAGAGGTCTCAAACCACACTTAGCCACTTAGAAAGTCTTGACTCAACTCTTCCTAGGTTCAAACCTAGGCTCTGATACCAACTGTAACACCCCCTAAAAATAAGCTATAATAAAAGCCTTAACGCATGCAGATACCATAACAAAACACTAGCACAACGGAAGAATAAAGGTAACTGGATAAAAGTAAAATCCAAAACTAGGGTGTTATGCCACGTTTACCAACAATGAAAAACGCTACAGCCAAATCTTCATGGTATACAACTATCCCAAACTCATAAGTCTAACACTACATCGGCTCACAGGCCGTAAAACCAACAAAAGGAGCTATACTATCGGGCACTAGACATCGCGCTCGTCTAGACATCACCTGAAAGATCACAAAGATAAACATGGACTACAAGAAAAATGCACATAGACAACACTAGAAAGACAACAGTTTTTAAGAAAAGTGTTGTCTTTTGTATAAAAGACAACAGTTTGGTCCAAAACCGTTGTCTTTGATGCAACACTTTTGTCAAAGACAACGGTTTTTACTTAACCGTTGTTATAAGTGTGTTGTCTTTGTGCATTTTGTGAAAAGACAACACCACAACGACAACGGTTTTTTAAAACCGTTGTCTATGTGCGTTTTTTTAAAAAAAAAAGACAACGGTTTTTTTAACCGTTGTCGTTGGTGTGTTATCTTTAAGCGCACTAGAATACACAACACTAGAAAGACAACGGTTGTTTAAAACCGTTGTCTTTGTGCGCTCTTTTTTTTTTAAAAAAAAAAGACAACAGTTTTATTTAACTGTTGTCATTGGTGTGTTGTCTTTAAGTGCACTAGAATACACAACACTACAAAGACAACGGTTTTTTAAAACCGTTGTCTTTGCGCATTATTATTTTATAAAAGACAACGGTTTTATTTAACCGTTGTCATTTATGTGTTGTCTTTAATTGCACTTGAATACACAACACTACAACGACGACGGTTTTATATAACCGTTGTCGTTGCGCGTTCTTTATTTGTTTAAGACAACGGTTTTATTTAACCGTTGTCTTTGATATGTTGTCTTTAAGCGTATTTGAATACATAACAACACTACAAAGACAACGGTTATAAAAAACTGTTGTCTTTGCGCATCATTATTTTTTAAAAGACAACAGTTGTATAAAATAAAAACAATGATGTTAACAACAAGAGTTAAACCTTCAACCTCAAACATAGCTGATGGGGTGAGAACCCCGGCCCAAGAAAAGAGGCCCAGAAAGAATGCATGGGCTGGGTCCAGGACTCGGCCCAGGTCTGAAGAAGGAGGCCCAGCTCAGAGCCCGGAAGGACGGCCCAATGCCAAACGGGGACGAGGAGTCGACCCAGGTCCGGCCTAGGAGAAGACTCGGTCCAGAGAGCCGTTGAGGGAGCCTTCAGAGCAGTCAAGGCAAGGAGCCGTTGAGGCATTAAAGGTCGGACTCGGTCCGCCAGTTACTAGCCAGAGAGAGCCGTTGGCAGAGTCCGTAACGTCGCCCAACGGCTCGACACATTGAATGTAATCTTTAAGTCGGCCATCATGGGCCTGTAAGTCAGTAGAGGAGGAGCCACTATAAAGAGGGCTCCTCCACCCTTGTAAGAGGCAGATTGGAGAACCCGGAGAGGGAATAGAGAGCACTATTGAGCATCATACTTCACTAAAAATCTAGACTTTTTGTGAAAGGTGTATCCTCCAGCTTAAGGTTGTGTTGGACCTCCTTGGGCCCGAAAACCCAAAAACCATCACTGGCGCCATCTGTGGGGATCGAACCGAAGAGTCACGTGTCCTCTTGAGTAAGGCGAGTCCGAGGAACAATAGTTGAATCAGGCAGACTCCAGACATGGCTGGAAGCGAGGAACAGTCGAGCCGTCAAGACAACGGACGAGAGGCCGACTTGAGAAACCAGCTGAATAGGAGAAATGCCCGAAGCCATGAAAACGAGACGACACCGCCGCCGACGCCGCTGAGAAACCCGCAATTACCTCAAGTGCTGCTCACCCCGGAGCAGTTGCGTGCAATCGGACGCGCCTGCGCGGAAGCGAGCCTAGGAGTGAGAGAACAGTCCATCACTCGCCAGCTGCAACGCGAGTTGCAACTGCCTCAGAGGCCGGACAACCGGCAATTGAGCCAACGGGCTGAAAGCCAACCGGTGCAATCCGTTCATTCCCGGCTAGGTCCCAGTGTCGGACGTCGATCGGCAAGAGAGCGATTAGGCTGGAAGGAGCCCAGTCGTGCCCCGTTGGTCGCCCGCGACCGACAAGCTGCACGAGGGAAGAGCCGAACCAAAAGAGCCAGGACTGAGACTCATCGCGTGGAGCAACCTCCTCGCAACCCCATCCAACCGGCTGAGTCTGAAGTCGGCGAAAGCACGGAATCCACGGGAAATCGCACCCGGGAGAGGATCAAAGTGGCCAACCTAGTACAGGAGGTACGAAATCTGAAAGAACGGATGGAGGGAAAAACCAAATCCCCAGGACATACGTTGCTGACCGCCTTACCCTTCTCAGACGAGGTTATGGCCTTTTAGATACCGAGCGACTTTAAGTTCCCTGAGCAAGCCACATTCGACGGATCAGGCGACCCGCGAGAGCATCTATTGAGTTACCAAGCTAAGATTCAAGTCCTAGGAGTGCGGGATCCGGTCATGTGCCGTGCCTTCTTACCCACGCTGAAGGGGCCCGCCCAAAGATGGCTTGTAGGTCAGCCCCCAGGGTCGATTCACAGCTTTGAGGAACTGGCAGACCGCTTCATGAGCCACTATGCCGCTAACATCAAGCCACAGAAGGATCTGACGCACTTAGGCTACATCCATCAGGATGAAGGCGAGTCCTTGAAAGCCTATCTTGCTCGCTGGCAAAAGGAGATCCAGTCAATAGAAGAGGTGGAGGTCCAAACAGCGCTCACCTTCTTCATTGAATCTTTGCGATCCGGACAGCTATATCGAGACCTAAGGGACAACCGCCCGGCGACATACGCGGAGGCTGTCCAGATGGCCAACAAGAGGGCCAACACAGAGCAGGCCATGAAGCATAAACGGCAGCGCGAGGTCGGTGGGTCTGCCAGCGGAAAAAGGACGCGGGTGGAAACGAGAGAGAGGCGCTCGGATGCAGCCCGGCGACCCCGAGGTCAGGCGACCGTATGACCGCCCCGTCGTTCACACCTATCGACCGGTTCCAGAGCGACCGGTCCACGAAGTACAGGCAGTCGCCCCGCCTCCGCCTCCGCCGATTGACGACCGTGCAGTAGACGAGGATACTGATCATGGAGGGGATCATCCAGCAAGGGACGCCGCCCCCTAAGCAATGGAAGCGAAGGTCGACCAGTCGAGGAGGCGAGGGACCCGCCGCCGACGCCGAAAACAGCCGAGGCAAGCAGCCGGCTTCCGAAGAGGACGAAGCCCAATGGCGCCAGAAGCCGGTCATTAACATGATAGTCGGCGGGCCGGAAGGCGGCGATTCTGCGAACACTCGAAAAGCCTGGGCTCGGCAGCTATATGTCGGAACAGTCTATGGTCGAGAAGAGAGCTCCAGAAAGGTATGCCGGGAGCCCATCGTGTTCACCGATAAGGACCTGCCAGCCGGGGAAACCCCGCACCGAGACGCGTTGGTCATCGCCATGGCCATCGACGGAGTGGTCGTTCGCCGAATCCTGGTCGACACCGGGAGCAGCGTCAACGTACTGTACCTGGAGACCTTTACCAAGATGGGGCTGACTCGAGAACAGCTCAGACCCGTGAACACCCCTCTCGCCGGTTTCACCGGGGACTCGGTGGAGGCGGAAGGGTCCATCACTCTTCCTGTGGAAATCGGCAGCTACCCGGACGTACAACAGTTGAGCATGAAGTTTATCGTGGTCGATCTAGCCTGCTCACACAACGCCATACTCGGCCGCCCGGGTTTGGAAGACCTCGGGGCCCTGATCTCAATCGAACATTTATGCCTGAAGTTTCGCACGCTGAACGGAATAGGAACGGTGCGTTGTGACCGCAAGGTCGCCCGCGACTGCTGTCTGCAAGCATGTAGAGGAATGGGCAAGCGTGGGATGCAGGTCCACGAGATCACCGAGAGGCCCCCTAAGAAAACAGTGATACCTCGCCCAGAGCCGGCCGTCGAGCTAGAGGAAATTGAGATCGACCCAGCACAGCCGAGCAGGCGAGTGAGAATCGGAGTCGGCCTCTCGGAGAAGTCAAAGGGGGAAATCACGAGAGTACTCCAAGAGCACCGACTGGTTTTCGCCTGGGGCCCGGAAGATATGCTCAACCAAGAGTACTCTCGGGAGTGTGCTACGGAACCCCTTGTCCTCCGGCCGGCTGGTAAAGTGGGCCGTCGAGTTGACTCAATACGGGATCGAGTACCAACCCAGGCCCTCCATCAAAGGCCAAGCTTTGGCCGACTTTCTGGTCGAGTGTACCGCGAGTGAGGAGGAGAAGGAACACGCCTCGGAGAGCAATCCGGGCGAATGGTGGGAGATGCATGCGGATGGAGCATCAAGTCGACAGCACTGCGGAGGCGGCGTTGTGCTCATCACTCCGGAGGGATTTCGGCTGTATTACGCCTTAAGGTACCTGTTCTCTGCATCGAATAACGAGGCCGAGTACGAAGCAGTGTTGAACGGCCTTCGACTCGCCAAGGATCTGGGAGTCGAACGGCTACGAGTCAAAACCGACTCTCGGCTAGTAGTCGGCCAGATCTCGGGTACGTGCGAAGCTAAGAACGCGAGGATGGCGTTGTACAAAGAATGTGCCATTAAGATGTTGAAGGGTTCGGAGCTTATGAGATAGAATACATATCCCGGGCGGACAAATGTAGAGGCCGACATCTGTCTAAAATCGCCCTGGAAGGGGTGCCTGACCGCTTAATAAAGATTTGCCAGAAGGAGGAGTTAAGTCGGCCGAGTGTTGAAGAGGCGCCGCTAGGTGTCCAGCAAGTAAACACCGGAGGGTGGGATCGAGAGGAAAACCCGGAGATGTTCTGGATAGATGACATCCGGCGATTCAAGGAAACGGCGAGTTGCCAACTGACCCGGCAGTCGCAGCGAGGATTCGGCGGAAAGCCCCCTCCTTCCGGATCGTTGGGCGGAGACCTATATAAACAATCGTTCGGAGGACCCCTGTTGAAATGCCTACTTAAGCCTGATGTAACACCCCGTGTTACGACCTTTAATCTTGGATTAATTATTTAATTAATCCCGCTAATAATAATTAAATATGATTAATTAAGTTAAGTTCCCCTTTAATTAATTAATGGGGTCCACCATGAACCGTAGGCCTTGCCTAAATTAGAGGCTTAAGTCTATTAGGAATAAAGATAGTAAACCTTTTACTATTCAGATTGTGATTAGGATCCGCTCTAATTAATATGGACCCTTATCCTAAAGCGAGTCCCTGAATCCTATAAGGAATAGGATTAGTAAACCCATACCATTCAGGCCCTAATTAGGAGTCTTAAATATATAAATAAAGAACTTAGGAGACACCCAGAACCCCCACACGCATAAACGCCCATCACCCCAGGAGAGCTCCAAGAATCCCCTTAGAAGAAATCAAGAAAGCAAGAAAGCTTAAAGAAAGATCCTTCATAGCCAAGGAATTAATTAAGGCTAAGAGGTAACCCATGTCTCAACAAAACCTATTTTCATAGCTATGATTTCCCCTTAGGGTTTCCCCATATTATTGTGAATGGCGAAATTATGGTAATTATTATTGATGTTGATTTGATGATTCCATGGGGAATCTTGATAATCTTGATATTGGGAGTTTCTTGATAATTATGATGTTCTTGATGATTAACTGGGATTTTGATGATTATGTGTGTTCTTGATGATT
>NW_017618593.1:780000-833705 GCF_001879475.1 Ipomoea nil | reverse complement strand
CTTGATGCTCAATCTATCCGTTTGTTAACCTCTTGCCAATCCTTGAATTTGAAATGCCTTCTTTCTTGCTTTGAAATACTTCTTTGCTTTGGAATCCTTGTGAGTTCTTTTGTAGTCTTTGACCAAAAGAGTTGTTCTTGAACTTCTTGTCACAATGTCGTTTCCTTTCACCGTTTGCTTTTAATTCGTCGTACCCAAGCTTCGGGGACGAAGCTTCTTTGAAGGGGGAGATGATGTGACACCCCAAAAAACCACATTCAATCCATGGCTTAATTTAATAATTAATCCTATTGTATTTGAAGAATTAATTCCTAAAATCCTGATTTTTAATACTCAAGGACTAGTATTTGACTAGTCAACCTTAAAGTTGTGTTGTAACTTGAGCTTTGAGGGGAGTTCCCTTGTTCCTTACACTTCCTAAGGGTTAGTAAGGGTATTCTTGACTCTTCACCAAGAGTTAGTATTGTAACCTAACCTAGAAGACTTCTTCATTTCATTCCATACATTTCCTAGAAATTAACTCTACCTTCTCTCTAGAAAAGAAGTGTAGCTTATTCTCCAAGCCAAGTTGAGACCCTTGTCAAGATTCCAAGATTTGCTTCCAAGATTCAACCTTTCACCTATTTGGGTATCTAGGAGGGTAAGATCTAAGTTCATCTTGTGTTTTTGGTTCCATCTTAGTTGTCTTTTTCTTAAAGGTAGGATCTTATGATCTTTTTGTTTGATCTTGAAGTGGGTTTGGAAAGTAAGCCTTGGGAGCTTGTTGTGGTGTAAAGTGAAGTCTTTTGGTCTAACGAGGTAACCATGCTCTACAAAACCTATTTTGCTTACCTATATGTGATTTCTTGGATTCTACATGTGTTTTCCTATGAAATGTGAGGGTTTATGCATTTGTCTTGTGATATTGCATATCTAGGGCTTGTGTTTAGGGTTCCTTTGTGCCATTGCTTGGCATTTTCCATAGTTCAAGTCATTTTCTTGTGTTGGGTGAGATTTGGCATGTTTTGGACTTGAATTTGTTGTGGAACAGGAATGTTCCCGCGGGCTGAACGGCGGCGGGGCACCCGCCAGCCTACCCGCGGGTAATGCCCTGTGGGAATGTGTTCCCGCGGCGGAACACGGGTGGGGCACTACCCGTAGGTCCACCCGCGAGTACACGAGTGGAGTTGGATCGGGATTTGTTCCCCGTGATTCGTTTGACTCGGTATTTGGTCTTTGACTTCCGTTGTTCTTTTGTGGAACTATTGAGCTTCTTGATGTTTCGTATGTCTAGAACTATATGGTAGGTATCCATGTAGGACTTTGGTGTCTTGAATCGTGCTAAGTGTTCAACATTGTGTTTCGTTGGACCAAGAGGTGTCTTGTGTGTTCCTCGGAACTATCTTGAGTTTCTCCATTGTTAAGCATGCTAGTTTATTGTCTTAATGCTAGCGTGTGTGTGTTTGTACCTTCCGTTTGGTTGATGATAACTTGTGTTATTCATCGTTGTTGTCATTGGGCTGTGACCCGTTCCTTGATTGAGTATGTTTCATACCTTCGTTGTGATCCGTTGTTTGACTCTTGTTGAGTTGTGGTGCGTGTGTTGCTTTACCTGGATTGCACAATTAGTGGTATGGACGCTAGTCACCAAGGTATTGCAGCGGTCCTCGTGGTGGCGTGACGTGATTATGGAGTTGCGGCCTTTGTGTAAGGTTCACGTTTTTGGGGATAACATGTGTTATCCGGGCATGTGTTGCCGTGTACGGTACCTTGTGTACTATGAATTGGTGCCTCGTTGGTGGTCGTTGGTGGGAGACGACGGTCCGGGGAATAAGGTTGGACTAAGAGTACAGGGGTCCTAGAGGTAATGGTTGGAAGAAGATATAAGGTTGGGGGGTAGCCATAAGGTTGGAACAGGGCATAAGGAAGGCATACCAACTCGTGATGGGTGATGTTGCGAGGGCTTGTAAAGCGGCGTTGTGTGTTCTTCTCTCGTGACGTGTGTAGTCACGGAGGCATGTTTTGTTTCGGGCATGTGTTGCCGTTGGGTGAGTCTTTATCCTTTGCGTGTGGTTAACCTTTGTGGTTTGGGATGTGTTCCCGTGTCATCTTTGAGAGTGATGAGTCTTTGTGTTGACTGTTGATCTTGGTTTTGACTTAGATATATGTATTCCGTTTTCGAAAATGGTTTTACACTTTATATCTATCTATGTATGATATTTCACATGTATTGGTGGGTTACCAGCATTTATCGCTGACCGGGCGTCGTCCCACTGTTTTTCTTTGTATCTTTCAGGTGATGTTTAGACGAGCGCGACGTCTAGTGCCTGGTAGCTTAGTACCCTCATTCCTTGTTCTGTGGCCTGTGCACCAATGTACATTTAGACTGATGTTTTGGGATAGATGTATACACTTGCAGATTGTTTGTCGTAGCGTTGACCCTGTTTGGTGGACGTGGCGTGACACCCCGTTCAGATTTCTTGTATCCAGTTCTCGTTTTTATCTTCCGATGTGCTAGTTTTGTCGTTTCATCTGCATGTGTTAAGGCTTATATATAGGTCTTGTTTAGGGGGGTGTTACACTTAGCTTCTTAAGGTCGCTTAGAGGTCTCAAACCACACTTAGCCACTTAGAAAGTCTTGACTCAACTCTTCCTAGGTTCAAACCTAGGCTCTGATACCAACTGTAACACCCCCTAAAAATAAGCTATAATAAAAGCCTTAACGCATGCAGATACCATAACAAAACACTAGCACAACGGAAGAATAAAGGTAACTGGATAAAAGTAAAATCCAAAACTAGGGTGTTATGCCACGTTTACCAACAATGAAAAACGCTACAGCCAAATCTTCATGGTATACAACTATCCCAAACTCATAAGTCTAACACTACATCGGCTCACAGGCCGTAAAACCAACAAAAGGAGCTATACTATCGGGCACTAGACATCGCGCTCGTCTAGACATCACCTGAAAGATCACAAAGATAAACATGGACTACAAGAAAAAATGCACATAGACAACACTAGAAAGACAACAGTTTTTAAGAAAAGTGTTGTCTTTTGTATAAAAGACAACAGTTTGGTCCAAAACCGTTGTCTTTGATGCAACACTTTTGTCAAAGACAACGGTTTTTACTTAACCGTTGTTATAAGTGTGTTGTCTTTGTGCATTTTGTGAAAAGACAACACCACAACGACAACGGTTTTTTAAAACCGTTGTCTATGTGCGTTTTTTTAAAAAAAAAAGACAACGGTTTTTTTAACCGTTGTCGTTGGTGTGTTATCTTTAAGCGCACTAGAATACACAACACTAGAAAGACAACGGTTGTTTAAAACCGTTGTCTTTGTGCGCTCTTTTTTTTTTTAAAAAAAAAAAGACAACAGTTTTATTTAACTGTTGTCATTGGTGTGTTGTCTTTAAGTGCACTAGAATACACAACACTACAAAGACAACGGTTTTTTAAAACCGTTGTCTTTGCGCATTATTATTTTATAAAAGACAACGGTTTTATTTAACCGTTGTCATTTATGTGTTGTCTTTAATTGCACTTGAATACACAACACTACAACGACGACGGTTTTATATAACCGTTGTCGTTGCGCGTTCTTTATTTGTTTAAGACAACGGTTTTATTTAACCGTTGTCTTTGATATGTTGTCTTTAAGCGTATTTGAATACATAACAACACTACAAAGACAACGGTTATAAAAAACTGTTGTCTTTGCGCATCATTATTTTTTAAAAGACAACAGTTGTATAAAATAAAAACAATGATGTTAACAACAAGAGTTAAACCTTCAACCTCAAACATAGCTGATGGGGTGAGAACCCCGGCCCAAGAAAAGAGGCCCAGAAAGAATGCATGGGCTGGGTCCAGGACTCGGCCCAGGTCTGAAGAAGGAGGCCCAGCTCAGAGCCCGGAAGGACGGCCCAATGCCAAACGGGGACGAGGAGTCGACCCAGGTCCGGCCTAGGAGAAGACTCGGTCCAGAGAGCCGTTGAGGGAGCCTTCAGAGCAGTCAAGGCAAGGAGCCGTTGAGGCATTAAAGGTCGGACTCGGTCCGCCAGTTACTAGCCAGAGAGAGCCGTTGGCAGAGTCCGTAACGTCGCCCAACGGCTCGACACATTGAATGTAATCTTTAAGTCGGCCATCATGGGCCTGTAAGTCAGTAGAGGAGGAGCCACTATAAAGAGGGCTCCTCCACCCTTGTAAGAGGCAGATTGGAGAACCCGGAGAGGGAATAGAGAGCACTATTGAGCATCATACTTCACTAAAAATCTAGACTTTTTGTGAAAGGTGTATCCTCCAGCTTAAGGTTGTGTTGGACCTCCTTGGGCCCGAAAACCCAAAAACCATCACTGGCGCCATCTGTGGGGATCGAACCGAAGAGTCACGTGTCCTCTTGAGTAAGGCGAGTCCGAGGAACAATAGTTGAATCAGGCAGACTCCAGACATGGCTGGAAGCGAGGAACAGTCGAGCCGTCAAGACAACGGACGAGAGGCCGACTTGAGAAACCAGCTGAATAGGAGAAATGCCCGAAGCCATGAAAACGAGACGACACCGCCGCCGACGCCGCTGAGAAACCCGCAATTACCTCAAGTGCTGCTCACCCCGGAGCAGTTGCGTGCAATCGGACGCGCCTGCGCGGAAGCGAGCCTAGGAGTGAGAGAACAGTCCATCACTCGCCAGCTGCAACGCGAGTTGCAACTGCCTCAGAGGCCGGACAACCGGCAATTGAGCCAACGGGCTGAAAGCCAACCGGTGCAATCCGTTCATTCCCGGCTAGGTCCCAGTGTCGGACGTCGATCGGCAAGAGAGCGATTAGGCTGGAAGGAGCCCAGTCGTGCCCCGTTGGTCGCCCGCGACCGACAAGCTGCACGAGGGAAGAGCCGAACCAAAAGAGCCAGGACTGAGACTCATCGCGTGGAGCAACCTCCTCGCAACCCCATCCAACCGGCTGAGTCTGAAGTCGGCGAAAGCACGGAATCCACGGGAAATCGCACCCGGGAGAGGATCAAAGTGGCCAACCTAGTACAGGAGGTACGAAATCTGAAAGAACGGATGGAGGGAAAAACCAAATCCCCAGGACATACGTTGCTGACCGCCTTACCCTTCTCAGACGAGGTTATGGCCTTTTAGATACCGAGCGACTTTAAGTTCCCTGAGCAAGCCACATTCGACGGATCAGGCGACCCGCGAGAGCATCTATTGAGTTACCAAGCTAAGATTCAAGTCCTAGGAGTGCGGGATCCGGTCATGTGCCGTGCCTTCTTACCCACGCTGAAGGGGCCCGCCCAAAGATGGCTTGTAGGTCAGCCCCCAGGGTCGATTCACAGCTTTGAGGAACTGGCAGACCGCTTCATGAGCCACTATGCCGCTAACATCAAGCCACAGAAGGATCTGACGCACTTAGGCTACATCCATCAGGATGAAGGCGAGTCCTTGAAAGCCTATCTTGCTCGCTGGCAAAAGGAGATCCAGTCAATAGAAGAGGTGGAGGTCCAAACAGCGCTCACCTTCTTCATTGAATCTTTGCGATCCGGACAGCTATATCGAGACCTAAGGGACAACCGCCCGGCGACATACGCGGAGGCTGTCCAGATGGCCAACAAGAGGGCCAACACAGAGCAGGCCATGAAGCATAAACGGCAGCGCGAGGTCGGTGGGTCTGCCAGCGGAAAAAGGACGCGGGTGGAAACGAGAGAGAGGCGCTCGGATGCAGCCCGGCGACCCCGAGGTCAGGCGACCGTATGACCGCCCCGTCGTTCACACCTATCGACCGGTTCCAGAGCGACCGGTCCACGAAGTACAGGCAGTCGCCCCGCCTCCGCCTCCGCCGATTGACGACCGTGCAGTAGACGAGGATACTGATCATGGAGGGGATCATCCAGCAAGGGACGCCGCCCCCTAAGCAATGGAAGCGAAGGTCGACCAGTCGAGGAGGCGAGGGACCCGCCGCCGACGCCGAAAACAGCCGAGGCAAGCAGCCGGCTTCCGAAGAGGACGAAGCCCAATGGCGCCAGAAGCCGGTCATTAACATGATAGTCGGCGGGCCGGAAGGCGGCGATTCTGCGAACACTCGAAAAGCCTGGGCTCGGCAGCTATATGTCGGAACAGTCTATGGTCGAGAAGAGAGCTCCAGAAAGGTATGCCGGGAGCCCATCGTGTTCACCGATAAGGACCTGCCAGCCGGGGAAACCCCGCACCGAGACGCGTTGGTCATCGCCATGGCCATCGACGGAGTGGTCGTTCGCCGAATCCTGGTCGACACCGGGAGCAGCGTCAACGTACT
This sequence comes from Ipomoea nil, assembly GCF_001879475.1. Taxonomy (NCBI): domain Eukaryota; kingdom Viridiplantae; phylum Streptophyta; class Magnoliopsida; order Solanales; family Convolvulaceae; genus Ipomoea; species Ipomoea nil. The sequence goes on along the minus strand of NW_017618593.1, from coordinate 827,431 downwards.
GTACCTGGAGACCTTTACCAAGATGGGGCTGACTCGAGAACAGCTCAGACCCGTGAACACCCCTCTCGCCGGTTTCACCGGGGACTCGGTGGAGGCGGAAGGGTCCATCACTCTTCCTGTGGAAATCGGCAGCTACCCGGACGTACAACAGTTGAGCATGAAGTTTATCGTGGTCGATCTAGCCTGCTCACACAACGCCATACTCGGCCGCCCGGGTTTGGAAGACCTCGGGGCCCTGATCTCAATCGAACATTTATGCCTGAAGTTTCGCACGCTGAACGGAATAGGAACGGTGCGTTGTGACCGCAAGGTCGCCCGCGACTGCTGTCTGCAAGCATGTAGAGGAATGGGCAAGCGTGGGATGCAGGTCCACGAGATCACCGAGAGGCCCCCTAAGAAAACAGTGATACCTCGCCCAGAGCCGGCCGTCGAGCTAGAGGAAATTGAGATCGACCCAGCACAGCCGAGCAGGCGAGTGAGAATCGGAGTCGGCCTCTCGGAGAAGTCAAAGGGGGAAATCACGAGAGTACTCCAAGAGCACCGACTGGTTTTCGCCTGGGGCCCGGAAGATATGCTCAACCAAGAGTACTCTCGGGAGTGTGCTACGGAACCCCTTGTCCTCCGGCCGGCTGGTAAAGTGGGCCGTCGAGTTGACTCAATACGGGATCGAGTACCAACCCAGGCCCTCCATCAAAGGCCAAGCTTTGGCCGACTTTCTGGTCGAGTGTACCGCGAGTGAGGAGGAGAAGGAACACGCCTCGGAGAGCAATCCGGGCGAATGGTGGGAGATGCATGCGGATGGAGCATCAAGTCGACAGCACTGCGGAGGCGGCGTTGTGCTCATCACTCCGGAGGGATTTCGGCTGTATTACGCCTTAAGGTACCTGTTCTCTGCATCGAATAACGAGGCCGAGTACGAAGCAGTGTTGAACGGCCTTCGACTCGCCAAGGATCTGGGAGTCGAACGGCTACGAGTCAAAACCGACTCTCGGCTAGTAGTCGGCCAGATCTCGGGTACGTGCGAAGCTAAGAACGCGAGGATGGCGTTGTACAAAGAATGTGCCATTAAGATGTTGAAGGGGTTCGGAGCTTATGAGATAGAATACATATCCCGGGCGGACAATGTAGAGGCCGACATCTTGTCTAAAATCGCCCTGGAAGGGGTGCCTGACCGCTTAATAAAGATTTGCCAGAAGGAGGAGTTAAGTCGGCCGAGTGTTGAAGAGGCGCCGCTAGGTGTCCAGCAAGTAAACACCGGAGGGTGGGATCGAGAGGAAAACCCGGAGATGTTCTGGATAGATGACATCCGGCGATTCAAGGAAACGGGCGAGTTGCCAACTGACCCGGCAGTCGCAGCGAGGATTCGGCGGAAAGCCCCCTCCTTCCGGATCGTTGGCGGAGACCTATATAAACAATCGTTCGGAGGACCCCTGTTGAAATGCCTACTTAAGCCTGATGTAACACCCCGTGTTACGACCTTTAATCTTGGATTAATTATTTAATTAATCCCGCTAATAATAATTAAATATGATTAATTAAGTTAAGTTCCCCTTTAATTAATTAATGGGGTCCACCATGAACCGTAGGCCCTTGCCTAAATTAGAGGCTTAAGTCTATTAGGAATAAAGATAGTAAACCTTTTACTATTCAGATTGTGATTAGGATCCGCTCTAATTAATATGGACCCTTATCCCTAAAGCGAGTCCCTGAATCCTATAAGGAATAGGATTAGTAAACCCATACCATTCAGGCCCTAATTAGGAGTCTTAAATATATAAATAAAGAACTTAGGAGACACCCAGAACCCCCACACGCATAAACGCCCATCACCCCAGGAGAGCTCCAAGAATCCCCTTAGAAGAAATCAAGAAAGCAAGAAAGCTTAAAGAAAGATCCTTCATAGCCAAGGAATTAATTAAGGCTAAGAGGTAACCCATGTCTCAACAAAACCTATTTTCATAGCTATGATTTCCCCTTAGGGTTTCCCCCATATTATTGTGAATGGCGAAATTATGGTAATTATTATTGATGTTGATTTGATGATTCCATGGGGAATCTTGATAATCTTGATATTGGGAGTTTCTTGATAATTATGATGTTCTTGATGATTAACTGGGATTTTGATGATTATGTGTTGTTCTTGATGATTATGATGTTCTTGATGATTAATTGGCATCCTCGATGTTTATGTGTTATTCTTACCGAATCTTACAATTAGAAGATGAATCGTATTCTTGTTGATATAAAAGTAATTAGAACCCAAGGTCGTATCGTATGATCTTATTCTTGGATTATCGGGTGGGGAAATCGCATGTTTGGGTGTTGATTATATTTAGAAAAGCATGATAGGTTACGTGTCGTTCGTTTCTCGTAATTCATCCGTTAATTGTCTACGTGTTGTCGTTAATTGCGTTGTTAAGTGTCTAAGCATGGTTTCGGGTTCCGCAATGGTTCCCGGGGCGTAAAGTGTGTGAAAAGAGTCAGTGGGGGGTAGTTGGGGGGTAGGGGACCCGCCACTTACCCATAGCCGTAAACCGCCGCCTGGCAAGTCGTCCCACCCGGGACCCCGGCTTCCCCGTTTGATGTTTCCCCGATCCCCGTGGTGTCCCAACGGACCCCGTTTGTCGTGCCTATGTCTAGTTTGATATTTCGGGTACCGTTCGTAGGTTTATGAGTCTATTATATTGCATGCTAGTTGAATTGGTATCCCATTGACCTAGGTGGAAGAAGTATGAACCCCTTAGGACTATTCTTAGTATGTGGTGGATCACGCATAGGTTTTGTTATACGCTTTATCCCTCTTCCCAATGTGTAATGTGGGCTGCATGTGCTTGCTATGTGTTATGTGTGCGTGTTGCCCCAATTCGGTTGCGATCGGATTGGTTGTCCTGAGCTGCGGTTCAGAAGCCGGCTACAGTCAGATGGGAATTCCTGGCTATAGTCGGATGACAGTATCCTGGGCTGCGGTCCAGAAGCTGGTTGTAGTCAGATGGGAATTCCTGGCTGCAAACAGATGACATTTTCCTGAGCTGCGGTTCAGAAGCTGGCTGTAGTCAGATGGGAATTCCTGGCTACAGTCAGGTAACACACTCTCTTGGGCTGCGGTCCACTGTTTGGTTGCGATCAAACACTATGATGAGCTGCGGTTCATCGGTCGGTTGCGATCGACCCCTCCGTGTTGCGATACGGGGCAGGGTGCTGCGGGGCCGTGTCAGAGCTATATGCGCTGACCCTCATGTATGGGCATGCGATTGGTCCTGTGGCGCCAACAAAGTGTGCTATGTGTTGTGATATGGATGAGCTGTGATTATGAGTGTCTTGGAGAAATGAGACTGTGGGATTTATGTTGGGGATTGATTATGATGGGTGGTGATCATTGTTTATGCCTTGCCTTATCTGCCTTATCTATTGCGAACTGCATATGACTGCTATAACTGTTGCTTGTGTCTGGCCTTATCTGTCGAGTCATTCCCGGTTTTAAAAGCTAGAGTTCGTAGGATATATCTTCATGGTCAAAATGGTTTTCGTATATCTATATATATATCTATACGTATTGTATTCCAACGCGTTGGTGTGGGTTACCAGCATCTTTCGCTGAACAGATATATTTGGCTTTCAGGCACAGAGGATTAGAGCACTGGAGCGCGCTAGAACTGGAGCGTAGAAGTAGTATAGTTTCCCTTTCGGCCTGCGTGCCATGTTATACATTTATATTTCAGAGGATAGTAGTTAGACAGCCTGTGCACCTGGGTTCTCTAGCCCAGGTGTGGCATAGCACCCCGTACACTTATGTTACGCTTTGGGATTTAATGAGATATTACCTTTATTATTAAGTTTTAAATGTCTTGAAAATCAGGGGTGTTACAGTTGGTATCAGAGCCTATGTTTGACCCTAGGAAAGACTCTTAAGACCGGACTTTAGGACGTTAGGCTTGAACTCTAAGCACCTAGGAACATAGGACTCAGGAACCTTAGGACGCGCAGTGAGATTGTGAGACCTACACATAACTTCCCTACACGTTGCCCTTGCTCATTCTAAAACCCTCCCCCACTTATCACTTCATAAGAAGTGCGTCGAACTCTAACTTAACATTCTTATAAACACTGACCAGGAATACGATAGCATGGCGCCGAACCGGAGATAATCAAGGACTCCGGAACCCGCCACCAGCGACCCCTTGACCCAAACCCTACAGCAACTAACACAAGTCGCGCAGGCGTTAAGCGACGCGGCCCTTCACAACACCAGGCCCCCGCCACCTCCGTCAAACGCAAACTCGGACGTTGCCCGACAAGTTTCAAATCACCGACCACCCACGTTTTCAGGAGAAGAGGATCCCGCAGTCCTGGAAGAATGGATCCGAACCCTTGATAAGATTTTTGGGGTAGTAGAATGCCCGGAGAACGCCGCGTAGAGATAGCCTCGTTCTACTTCGGACACGAGGCCGATCTCTGGTGGATCCACGAGGGGCCCACTTATCAACAAGAACCAGGATTCAATTGGGAGGACCTCAAGACACGACTACGAGAGAGATTCTATCCAACCCACGTAAAAGCATCCATGTACGAGGAGTTCCTTCATCTAAAACAAGGAACGGCCACCGTCATAGAATACCATAAACGATTCCTCGAGCTGGCACGCTTCGCGCCAGAGCTAGTTCCCACCGAGGTGACCGAGATAGAGAGATTCGTGTCAGGCCTCAACTTCGAAGCTCGAAAGGCGCTAGTGGTAAGCAGACCTCGAACCCTCAACGAGGCTTACTCCAGTGCCGCGAATCTCTATCAAATCCAATTACTCCAACGCGGAGTTCAGGAACAAATGCGAAGAAGAAACACTGGAAGTGGGGCACCGCCGGTGAAAAGAACGAGAAACGACACCGGCACAAGGTCGAACAACCCGACCAACCAAAGACCGCCCCTGGGAAACAACGAAGCTAATCCAAGAGGCTTCCCTTGCCCGAGATGCAACAAAAGCCACAGGGGCAAGGATTGCGCAGGCAACCCCTGGCGATGCTTCAATTGCGGAGAGGAAGGACACAAGGCCTTCCAGTGCACTCAACCCCAAAGACCACGCCCCACCACCGTGGGTCAACACGGGGGCACCAGCCATCAAAGGAGTTACGGCGCCCCCGGGAAGGTATTCGTCATGAGCCAAACGCAAGCCGACCTCGGAAACGAAGAAGACCTAGAAGGGGAAAACCCAAACCCCGAAGACGAGGACCATATGGACCCCGCCGAAGAAAATCCCGGAAGCGAATTCTGTCTAGGATAAACCACCACCCCGTGTAATCATTCCCTATATCGTATCGACCACTTATTTAGTTTAAATTACTTCGGGAGCATCATGTTTACTTAGCTTAGCTACTTAGAAAGTGTTATGAATAAAGATTCATTTTTGGTTCAAATTCCAATCCCGCTACGCGAGTAAAACACAAGCTACGTCATCCACTCAACCCTTCCCCACTAAAAGACGAAACAAGGAAAAGGACAAAAATCACCTCATCAAGGAATGCCTAATGTTACCATTGGGAATGGAACCTTAGACCTCCCATCTATAAGTTAAAGCCTTAACCACTAGCCCATATGTGTTTCTTGAAACCACAAGGGAACACCCTCTTAATAAACCCCTCCAAAACCCTTAAACCCACAAAATCCCCAAATCAAAAACCCTTCTTCCTCTTCTTCTTCTTTTTCTTCTCCTTCTTCCTCCCCACACCCTCTTCTCCTCCTTCTCGCACACCCCACTGCCCCACCATAGCAGCCACCTCCCATCACCACCGAACGGACGCCGCCACCGCCCGGCCACTCCCCGGCGACGCCGCCCCGCCTCGCCGCCGTCCAGACCAAGCCGCCAGAGATCACCCGCCGTCCGCCCGAGCGCCGCCCGGCTACAACCCGCTGCCCAGCCGACCCCACAGCGCCACCGCACCCCCACCGCACCAGAATCGGTCCCCACCTCACCGGCGTCGGCCTCGCGAGCGAAGAATACGCCGAAGTCCCGCCGCCGCCTCGCCGGAGAACCGCGCCGCCTCGCCGAAAAACCCGCCGGAAATCGTACCGCCTCACCGAAAAGATCGCCGGCAGACACGCCCGTCAAACGAGTATTACGATGCCAAAGAAACCCCTCGGAATCCGCACCCCGGAATGGGACAACGCCGATTACACCGTAATCGGAGGTAAAGCACTTGAACCCGACCAATTCTCTCCGGAATTGGTTAATATGCTTAAATACCAAGGACTTTTAGATACATATCTCACCATCAAAGGGGACACGTACCCCGAATTGGTGAAGGAGTTCTATCAACACCTTGTGGCCACCAAACGGGGTGACAAGGTAGAAATCACCACCAAAGTCCGCGGCAAGGAAATGGTGCTTTCCGAAGGCTGTTTGGCCAAGCTCCTGAAATTGACCACCACGGGTGTGTCCGACTATGACCGGAAAGGGTGGATTGACACCCAAACTACGGGATACAAGGACTATCTCGGGTACTTACTCGGGAAAGAGGACGGATTCACCTCGGCTACTCGACCCAACCGAAAGTGGCTATCGGCGGAGCAAAAGATACTGGTTATGATTATAACCGATAGCCTCTTGCCCACCAATAACAAGAGCAAGGATGTAGGGAGCTTGGAGTGCGCCTTTGCGTATCTCCTAAAACATAAAATCAAGTTCAACCTGCCGGCACTCATGTTAAAACACATAGAGTTTTGCAAAGCAAGCAACCGGCTTAGCCTACCTTACGGGATGATCCTAAGTTGGATCATGGAGAAGAAGGGGGTAGACCTAAGCCGCACCGAAGTCAAGACCGCCAATGGCATGGTTTTCAATGCCCAAAACCTCCGCCGCAACGACATCTACTACACCGAGGGAGGACACTATCTCACCCTCGAAGAAATTTGCCAAAAATCCGAGGAGGAACGTAGGGAATTGGTTGATTGGTTGGACATCTCCAACAAAAAGCTCAAGCGGGCCATGCAAGATTGCGGAGGCACAGGAGAGAATGAGGAACAGGAGGAGGATGACGGGCCCGACCCGACAGTGCAACCACAATCCGGAAGGGACCCGAGAGATCAAAGCGAGAGCTCGGTCAATGAGCGCATTCTCGCACAGCTCAACCGGCAAAACCAAATCATGGAAGAAGGGTTCTCATCCTTGATTCGCACCACACGCGCACTCGATCAGAGGGTGGCAGCAATCGAGGCCGCCTTGGGCACTCGTGGGGCACCCAGTTCCAGCGCAGGAAACCGAGGTACACCCATAACTTCTCTATCACAACGCCACCAAAAGTACAGCCTACCCCAAACTAAGACAAACGTAGGGCCACACCCCTACCCAGGAGGCCGAACTACGAGATGTCTAGGGGTGAAAGGGTGGACTATGACACCGGGCTTCGGGGACGAAGCCCCTTTTAAGGGGGGGAGAGTGTAACACCCCGTGTTACGACCTTTAATCTTGGATTAATTATTTAATTAATCCCGCTAATAATAATTAAATATGATTAATTAAGTTAAGTTCCCCTTTAATTAATTAATGGGGTCCACCATGAACCGTAGGCCCTTGCCTAAATTAGAGGCTTAAGTCTATTAGGAATAAAGATAGTAAACCTTTTACTATTCAGATTGTGATTAGGATCCGCTCTAATTAATATGGACCCTTATCCCTAAAGCGAGTCCCTGAATCCTATAAGGAATAGGATTAGTAAACCCATACCATTCAGGCCCTAATTAGGAGTCTTAAATATATAAATAAAGAACTTAGGAGACACCCAGAACCCCCACACGTGTAAACGCCCATCACCCCAGGAGAGCTCCAAGAATCCCCTTAGAAGAAATCAAGAAAGCAAGAAAGCTTAAAGAAAGATCCTTCATAGCCAAGGAATTAATTAAGGCTAAGAGGTAACTCATGTCTCAAAAAAACCTATTTTCATAGCTATGATTTCCCCTTAGGGTTTCCCCCATATTATTGTGAATGGCGAAATTATGGTAATTATAATTGATGTTGATTTGATGATTCCATGGGGAATCTTGATAATCTTGATATTGGGAGTTTCTTGATAATTATGATGTTCTTGATGATTAATTGGGATTTTGATGATTATGTGTTGTTCTTGATGATTATGATGTTCTTGATGATTAATTGGCATCCTCGATGTTTATGTGTTATTCTTACCGAATCTTGCAAGTAGAAGATGAATCGTATTCTTGTTGATATAAAAGTAATTAGAACCCTAGGTCGTATCGTATGATCTTATTATTGGATTATCGGGTGGGGAAATCGCATGTTTGGGTGTTGATTATATTTAGAAAAGCATGATAGGTTACGTGTCGTTCGTTTCTCGTAATTGATCCGTTAATTGTCTACATGTTGTCGTTAATTGCGTTGTTAAGTGTCTAAGCATGGTTTCGGGTTCCGCAATGGTTCCCGGGGCGTAAAGTGTGTGAAAAGAGTCAGTGGGGGGTAGGTGGGGGATAGGGGACCCGCCACTTACCCATAGCCGTAAACCGTCGCCTGGCAGCGAGCGGTCGGCGGGCGGGCAGCTGCCCGCCGGCGACCCGCTGCCGGAACAGTAGAAACTGGCGTGTGGCCGGCGGGTGGCCCACCACCCACCGGCTGCCCGCTGGAAAGTCGTCCCACCCAGGACCCCGGCTTCCCCGTTTGATGTTTCCCCGATCCCCGTGGTGTCCCAACGGACCCCGTTTGTCGTGCCTATGTCTAGTTTGATATTTCGGGTACCGTTCGTAGGTTTATGAGTCTATTATATTGCATGCTAGTTGAATTGGTATCCCATTGACCTAGGTGGAAGAAGTATGAACCCCTTAGGACTATTCTTAGTATGTGGTGGATCACGCATAGGTTTTGTTATACGCTTTATCCCTCTTCCCAATGTGTAATGTGGGCTGCATGTGCTTGCTATGTGTTATGTGTGCGTGTTGCCCCAATTCGGTTGCGATCGGATTGGTTGTCCTGAGCTGCGGTTCAGAAGCCGGCTACAGTCAGATGGGAATTCCTGGCTATAGTCGGATGACAGTATCCTGGGCTGCGGTCCAGAAGCTGGTTGTAGTCAGATGGGAATTCCTGGCTGCAAACAGATGACATTTTCCTGAGCTGCGGTTCAGAAGCTGGCTGTAGTCAGATGGGAATTCCTGGCTACAGTCAGGTAACACACTCTCTTGGGCTGCGGTCCACTGTTTGGTTGCGATCAAACACTATGATGAGCTGCGGTTCATCGGTCGGTTGCGATCGACCCCTCCGTGTTGCGATACGGGGCAGGGTGCTGCGGGGCCGTGTCAGAGCTATATGCGCTGACCCTCATGTATGGGCATGCGATTGGTCCTGTGGCGCCAACAAAGTGTGCTATGTGTTGTGATATGGATGAGCTGTGATTATGAGTGTCTTGGAGAAATGAGACTGTGGGATTTATGTTGGGGATTGATTATGATGGGTGGTGATCATTGTTTATGCCTTGCCTTATCTGCCTTATCTATTGCGAACTGCATATGACTGCTATAACTGTTGCTTGTGTCTGGCCTTATCTGTCGAGTCATTCCCGGTTTTAAAAGCTAGAGTTCGTAGGATATATCTTCATGGTCAAAATGGTTTTCGTATATCTATATATATATCTATACGTATTGTATTCCAACGCGTTGGTGTGGGTTACCAGCATCTTTCGCTGAACAGATATATTTGGCTTTCAGGCACAGAGGATTAGAGCACTGGAGCGCGCTAGAACTGGAGCGTAGAAGTAGTATAGTTTCCCTTTCGGCCTGCGTGCCATGTTATACATTTATATTTCAGAGGATAGTAGTTAGACAGCCTGTGCACCTGGGTTCTCTAGCCCAGGTGTGGCATAGCACCCCGTACACTTATGTTACGCTTTGGGATTTAATGAGATATTACCTTTATTATTAAGTTTTAAATGTCTTGAAAATCAGGGGTGTTACACCTGAGGCCGAGAAGGTAATGGATGAAGCTCACAGAGGCATTTGCGCTGCGCACCAGGGTGCTCACACGCTCGCCCGAAAATTGGTCGTTCAAGGGTATTACTGGCCGACCATGATGCGAGATTGTGTTGAAGGGATGTCCAAATGTGGCGTTTGTCAGGCATTCGCCAGGAAAGACACTCGGCCAGCCACCTTCTATACACCAGTCACCACTGCCATTCCCTTCGCCAAGTGGGGAATAGACCTGTTGGGACCATTACCCGTCGCCCCGGGAGGATTGAAGTTTTGCGTCGTGACCATCGATTACTTCACCAAGTGGGTCAAGGCGGAACCCTTGGCTACCATCACCGAGTACCAGTGTCGACGTTTTCTGTGGAAAAAGGTGATCTGTCGCTTCGGTTTGCCCGAGCACATCGTCAGCGATAACGGGCGACAGTTTGATTGCCGGGCATTCGCCGAATTCTGCCGCCGACACGGCATTAAGCATACCAAGGTGTCGGTGGCCTACCCCCAAGCAAATGGGCAGGTTGAGAATGTGAACCGAACCTTGGTCGATGGGATCCGGAAGAAACTCGAAGACGTCCGAGGAAACTGGGCGGACGAGCTTGATCGAGTCCTATGGGCCTATCGCACTACCCCGCGGCGGGCGACGGGAGAGAGTCCATTCTCGCTCGCATACGGCTTTGAGGCCAAGGTTCCTGTCGAAGTGGTCGAACCCACCCACCGGGTTCGCACCTACTCGGACGCAGCAAAAGAGGAGAGCCTGCAGATTGAGAAAAATTTTCTAGAAGAAAGAAGGGAAGCCGCGAGTGCGCGAATGGCTGAGTACCAGCAGGCAGTAAAAAGATACCGCGACCGCAGAACTCGCCCCGAACCTTCCAGGTTAGCGACCTAGTGCTACGGGATCGACAAGCCAGCCAGCCTACCGAAGGAGGCAAGCTCGCGGTCAAGTGGGAAGGGCCGTACCGCATCGCGGCTATAGTTCGGGCCGGAACTTACAAATTAGAGACCATAGGAGCCAATCGTCCCAGGGACTCGGTGAGAGAAAGATAGGAAACAAGGGCCCAGACCCTTAGACGTTTCCGTGAAAAAGCCAGAAGGAGTCGCCTCGACTGAGGGACTCGGCAAGTATATATAGAAACAACGGGGCACTGACCCTAAACCGTTTCTGAGAACAGAAAAAGCCTAAAGGGTCGCCTCGACTGAGGGACTCGGCGAGAGAAAGATAGGAAACAAGGGCCCAGACCCTTAGACGTTTCCGTGAAAAAGCCAAAAGGAGTCGCCTCGACTGAGGGACTCGGCAAGTATATATAGAAACAACGGGGCACTGACCCTAAACCGTTTCTGAGAACAGAAAAAGCCTAAAGGGTCGCCTCAACTGAGGGACTCGGCGAGAGAAAGATAGGAAACAAGGGCCCAGACCCTTAGACGTTTCCGTGAAAAAGCCAGAAGGAGTCGCCTCGACTGAGGGACTCGGCAAGTATATATAGAAACAACGGGGCACTGACCCTAAACCGTTTCTGAGAACAGAAAATGCCTAAAGGGTCGCCTCGACTGAGGGACTCGGCGAGAGAAAGATAGGAAACAAGGGCCCAGACCCTTAGACGTTTCCGTGAAAAAGCCAAAAGGAGTCGCCTCGACTGAGGGACTCGGCAGGTATATATAGAAACAACGGGGCACTGACCCTAAACCGTTTCTGAGAACAGAAAAAGCCTAAAGGGTCGCCTCGACTGAGGGACTCGGCGAGAAAAAGATAGGAAACAAGGGCCCAGACCCTTAGACGTTTCCGTGAAAAAGCCAAAAGGAGTCGCCTCGACTGAGGGACTCGGCAAGTATATATAGAAACAACGGGGCACTGACCCTAAACCGTTTCTGAGAACAGAAAAAGCCTAAAAGGTCGCCTCGACTGAGGGACTCGGCGAGAAATGGCTGGGAGACAAGGGTCCGGACCCTTAGTCGTTTCTCGGAGGAAGCGTAAAGGAGTCGCCTCGATTGAGTAAGATTCAAAACCTTAGAAGAATGCCAATATTAAAAGAGCCCCAAAGACAAACTCCGTGAAAAGAGAAGGGAAAGCTGTTTTTTTTATTAAAATACGGCCGATAAGGAGGCCAGCCCTTACAAAAGAGGGCCTATTCTAAAAAGACCCTAGGCTACGGGGGGGGGGGGGGGGGTACCAACACCGACCCCTTCAACTTGCGCCCCCGCCGATGGTCCAGCAAGGGGAACAGAGGAAGGGTCCCCGGCCTGAGGAAAGGACTCGGCGAGCTCTGGAGGCGTCGCCGCAGGAAGGGTCGCCGGGTCAGTAGGCGCAGCCGGCCCATCAGCGTCCAGCACCGGCTTGAGACCCCAGCTCTCGGGAGTGAACGAAGGGTCGCGGGCCAACAGGGTGGCGTAAATCTCCATCTGCGCCTCGCGAAAGCCGAGGCGGTAATCCCGCTCGCCCAGGTCTAGGAGGAAATCATCGCCCTCTGGGGTCGCCAGCCACTCCTTGGCCACCTCTCTCCTCCGAGCTGCCACCGCCGCCTGCACATCCGCCTCGAAGGCCGCCGACTTCTTATAATCTGCGACAGAATTCGCGGCGATCGTGGCCACTCTGCCCCTCTCCTCCTCCCACTGACGGGTGACCCTCAGCAACTCGGCGTTGTGCACCTCCACCATCTTGAGCTGCTTCACCTGCTCTTCCAGGAGAGCTTCCTCTGTCTGGCGCTGCTTGGCAGTCATGGCCCGCATATCATTCCTAAAGCCCTGGAACCGATTGCCCAGTTCCATCTGGAGGGCGAGGTCCTGCACACCAAACCGTCGGTCGAACAGAAAAGAAAAAACTTACACCACTTGCGAATGGGTAAAACAGAGGGAAAAGGCCGAATGGGTAAAACTTACGCGATACGACTGACAGAGCAAGGCCTCGATGATGAACCCATCGCCAAGAGCACGGGTCGACTCCACATCCTTTGGCAGAAGGACATCCTTGCACCACTTGCGAACGGAGGTGTTGCCCATCCAGATTTGGGCATCCTCGTCCACCTCGTGGCACAGCCTGATCCTCTTCGGAGTCGGCCCCTCCGTATGCTCGGCAGGCCGCTTAGAACTCGGACTCTCAGTAGAAGGAGGAGGCGGCTGCCGACTGGGCGATACCACGGGCGAAGGTGTGAGGTCAACCACATTGTGGGAAGGTGGGGGAGTCGGTCGAACCACCGGCGACGGCTGAGAAGAGGACGCGGCGGCAACATCGGTAGAGCGTTGCGTCAAGCGACGCCTCATCTTTTCTGCTCTATTTGCCATCTCGGGGGTCGGTGCGATTGCCTCGCCGGAGCTGGAGGAGTCGGAATCGTACGGACCTGCAAAAGAAATCCACTCACTTGTGAGGGTTCCCGTAGGAAATAAGAAGCAAGTCGAGAAAGAGATGAAAAAGATGCTACCTACGGTGGCGGCGCCCTCCGGCAGAAGGCCATGCTTGGCCATGGCCCGGACTCGGGACCAGTACTTGACGAAGTACGGCCCGAAGCCCTTCAAGAAGTCGCCGCCCACGACAGCATCCTCCGTAAAGACGGCACGCCGAGAGCAGGGCTTGAAGAGAGTCGCCGGCCAGAGGGTCGGAAAGGTGAAAGAAGAGGAGCAAGGCCGGACAAAGAAATAAAGGGGCTTCCACTCTTTTATCGAGTCGGACAACCCCTCGAAAAGTTGTCGCCCCGCACGGGCGGCGACTTGGATGAAGCCGGGCGAGTGAGAACCGACATTGTTCACGGTAAAGAGGTACCGGAACAGGTCCAAATCCGGCTCGCACTGCCACCAATGGCAGAGATGGATGAAGCTGGTCAGGAGTCGGTGAGAATTAGGCACTAACTGGCCCGGGACCAAGTTATAATGCCGAAAGAGGAGCGAAAGAAATGGGTGTGGAGGCACTCGGAAGCCGAATGCAACCGAGTGCAGGTGGATACCCACAAAACCCTCCGGCGGGTCGTGGATAGGCCGGCTTTCCACCGCGACGACTAAGGCCGAATGGCCAAGCAGAAAGCGGGCCATATCTAGGTCCTCCGCTGTGGCCAACGACGGAAGACCGGACGGCCGGAAAACCGAGTCAAACTTGCCTCGCGGCCGTACAACGCCGCCCGGCAAAGCAGCCACCGTAGTCAACGGGGCTGGGCTCATCGGAGTGGCCGCCCCAGAAGAAGAAGGGGCTAAGAGCGAAGAAGAAGACACTGCCTGGAAGCCCGCCGGCATTTCTAGGCGGCGAACGACGGAAGAAGAAGAAGATGATGACGGAGAGGTCCCCGCCGGGTTGTCAAAAGACGGCCGACGGGAGGAAGAAGAAGAATGAGAAGAGGAAGGCATTACTTACGGATTGGAGTTGAGTCTGAGAAGACGATGAAAAGCAGAAGCTTGGTGGGAGAATTGAAGAAGAAGAATGGAAGGAAAAGGCCTTTTAAGGGGGAAAGAAGTCCAAGAGGTTGCCACGCGGCGCCTCCGTAGTGGAGGAATCGGAGGCGACAAGACGTTGAAGGGACGCCGCATTTAATGCCTCGATGGGCGGAACGACGGTTCAGGCCTAGGGCTAGCCTGCAAGCGGCGCGTCTACCCTAGGCCGAGGTTGAGTGACAATGACCCGGCCTGCCAGGCCAAAGGCCCATTAAGGCAAAAGCTATGGGGGCCCATCCAGATCACGCTAGAAGTTTCTAGAAGTGACCCGGCTGGGTCCGGCCAAATGGAGGGGCCCGGACGAGCTTCAGGTCGCAAGGTCGGCCGACGGATTTGCCGAATCCGTCACCCACAGGGCTTGGTCGGGCAGAGTCTACAAGTCGGTCATGACGACCAAGAGTCGGCCAAAGGAACACGCAAAAACCAAGAACCGAAAAGTAAAAACGAGATCTTATTCCATAAAGACAGGGGTACAAGGCCGAGGACTCGGCCACAAGCATTACACAGAAAAGACGGGCCTAGGGCTTAACTTCCTCCTCCTCCGCGTGACGCACCGGCTGCGGACCCTCCAAGTAGTAGTGGGGGCGGAAAGGCAACGGACTCGGCTCAGGCTCAGGCTCGGGCAGTTCATCCAGATACACAGCAGGCTTCCCATCTACAACCATCCGCAGGGGCCTCTCCAGAGCACTCGGTGACATGGCCACACCAAAAAGCGGAGGAGCCTCCCAGTCTAGGTCCTCCTCTGGCTCTGGATCTTCTATCATGGGCTCCATCTCGTCCTCCTCCGGCTCCACGACCATCAGATCAAGCATGTCAGGAGGCACCACGATGGGATCAGAAGCGGAGTCGCCCACCAGGTGCCCTCCGCTAGCCGCCCTCTTCCGCCGGAGCTCCTCCTGCCGGGCATGCTCCTCATTACGGCTGGACCAACGACGATCACCGTCCCTGAAACTCATAGCTTGAGGTTTTGAGATGTAAAATGGTGAGAAAGCACAGAACTACCAAGAGCCCTTATATAGAGCCTCGAGAGAGCGACGACCGAGGCGCAAATCACGGAGGGAATCGTAACTGACATAACTGAGCCGGATTGGATGGCAGCGCGAATCTCTGTCAGAGAATAATCCCATCCAATTAGCTCGGGAAGGGTGAGATTCGCACGCTAAACTGAAAAAAAGCCTGGCTCGCCCTGGGAAGCGAGATTTTACAGGTGTCAAGCGGAGGGAGGACTCGACATCGCGGCCGACTCCTCGACAATTGGGACGGACGAGTGCACTAAATATACTGAAAAAGATGAAAACGGAAGGCCGAAAATATTTTATTATAAAATAAAGAAGGTGCAGGTTACAAGGAGCTTATTACAGAGTAAGCAAGTGCTCCTAAAAGAACTACCCCTCTAGAGAATCCGGCCGACCCCAGTTCACAAAGATCACTCACTCGGCGAGGAGGAGTCGCTTCCAAAGAACCCTCCCGATGGTCCAGGAGGGGGTGGGCAAAGCGAGTCCCAGAACGCCGGCATGAGTGGTGGCACAACCAGCTCTTCGTCGTCCGGGTACATCTCCTGATAACGAGCAAAGTCTTCCTCGTTCATTAGCCCTGTAACCGGACCGTCCAAGTCATCCAGAGGAATAGAAAAGGTCATACGGAAGGTCAGCTGCTCTGGGACAGGCACGTCAACAACGGTCCCGCCTGGGGAAGTTACTCGAGCAGTCCCCGGAGGAGGAGAAGGGCGAGAAGTCGGAGCGACTTCACGACGAGCAGGAGTCGGCGGATGAAGAGCCATGGAGGCAGCGCCAACAGGTGATCTCTGTGGAGTCGGACGGGGAGCCTCCCTTCTAGGCTCCCTCTCAGGCCGAGTCCGTTTCGAAGGCAAGGGGCGCCGGGGCGATCCAAAGTCAATTCGCTTCCCTTTCAGTGGTGAGCGACCCATGAGGAATTAGTAAGTTAAGAGAAGAACGGCCAAGGTCATTTATAGGTGCCAGGCCAGGCCGAGGAGATCAGAACGGTCCCGCGAGATCCGGGAGATAGCGAATAATCTGGGCCAATCCTGGGTCATTCAAGGCACGGATTCGGTGAGAAGGAGGCGGTTACTACTTTTCCAAACCCAGGTTGGCGGACCGGGTATGGAAAAGTGAGGGACTAGTTGATGGGGTGAGAACCCCGGCCCAAGAAAAGAGGCCCAGAAAGAATGCATGGGCCGGGTCCAGGACTCGGCCCAGGTCTGAAGAAGGAGGCCCAGCTCAGAGCCCGGAAGGACGGCCCAATGCCAAACGGGGACGAGGAGTCGACCCAGGTCCGGCCCAAGAGAAGACTCGGTCCAGAGAGCCGTTGAGGGAGCCTTCAGAGCAGTCAAGGCAAGGAGCCGTTGAGGCATTAAAGGTCGGACTCGGTCCGCCAGTTACTAGCCAGAGAGAGCCGTTGGCAGAGTCCGTAACGTCGCCCAACGGCTCGACACATTGAATGTAATCTTTAAGTCGGCCATCATGGGCCTTTAAGTCAGTAGAGGAGGAACCACTATAAAGAGGGCTCCTCCACCCTTGTAAGAGGCAGATTAGAGAACCCGGAGAGGGAATAGAGAGCACTATTGAGCATCATACTTCACTAAAAATCTAGACTTTTTGTGAAAGGGGTATCCTCCAGCTTAAGGTTGTGTTGGACCTCCTTGGGCCCGAAAACCCAAAAACCATCAATAGCAATTAAAATTTAACCAACTAAGCAACACAAACTCTTATGTACTAAAGTGCAACATCTAAGATATAACGAGTTCGGTTAACCGTTTTTCGAACCGAACTTTTTCGTTTCGGTTATTGGTTAAAAGAATTTTAAAACTTCGGGTAACTAACGGTTAATTCGGTTCGAAGGTCGGTTAACCGAATTAACCGAACGGTTAACCGATGTTTTTAATATATATATAAATAATAATCTATCTACTATCTACTATACTAATAAGAGCCCAACAGAGTTAGCCTATAATGGGTAGAAAAAATGGCAGTCACAGATTTTAATCAAATGAATGGCTCAGATTGATTAAAAGATTGATAAGATTTAAATTTTACACTAAAATTTCCTAAAATACCCACACACCGTTACTAATTCCGTTAAAATTTTAAGAATTGCCGTTAGTTCACCGTTAACTTACTCATTGATTTCACTAAAAAAAAAAAGGTCTTAGGTTCGAACCCCATCCCAATCAAAGTTGGCATAATTAGTACTCTATTTTACTCTTATTAAATTATATAAATAATAATTTAGTAGCTACAACAAAAAATTATAGATATGCATTTCTTTAATTTAGAATTATGTGTCCACAATGCCTTTATTCAAAAAAAAAATAATTCATTATCAATAAATTAAATAAGAGAAATAATTGTATTAGTTATATTGTCTTTATTTTTCTACAATATAAAAATTCTTTATATTCAAATTTATTAATTGATTATATTGACTACATTGTCCTTACAATGTCTTAATTCAGTGAAAAAAAATTATTCATTATCAATAAATTAATTAAGAGAAATATTTTCATTAGTTATATTGTCTTTATTTTTCTCAAATGTAAAAATTTTTACATTCAAATTCATCAATTGATTATATTCACTGCATTGTCTATTATCTTTTTTGTGCACTATTTTTCTAATTAAATATCAAAATTATAATACAAAATAATGTTATATATTTATTTACCAAGTATTTTATTAATACCATGAAAAAATTAAAAAAAATATATAATTAATAAAGCCAACCATATTAACTACTTGAGAGATTTTGTGACAAAGAGAGCATTCAAATCACTCAACAAATTGAAGTGAGAACTACCTTGCAATGTCCTTGTTTGACAATCAGCAGTTAGCGGATTATATTAGCGGATTTGACCAACGAATTTATTTAATTATTAACATTAGGTAGAAAAAATGACCGCCAAATTATTAAATCAAATGAATGGTTCAAATTGTTCAGGTTTTAATTTTTTTTTTTAAAATTTTCTAATTTATCCTTAATTATATGATTATCCATTTAACTTTTTCGTTAATTCACCGTTACTCTAATTATAATATTAACGTCTAATATAGAATTATAATTACATCATTAATCTAATTCTAATATTATAATATTAACGTCTAATATAGAATTATAATTACATCATTAACCACAAATCCTAATGTCAAAATCTCCTCAAACAATATTAGTATATATTTAATATTTTATGCCCTAATTTTTATTTGTTCTCCCTTATGTCCCGTATTTGGTTTCAACCATACCTATACAATTATTTTATTGACAATTATAATCAATCTTGACTATATTATCTTGCATTTGTAAACTTAGAATTACCTATTTAACCAGCACGGGCTTAGCTCAATGGTTTAGTGGGCAATATTTGGGAGAAGAGACCATGGTTTGAACCTCGGCGGCGGCAGTGCGGGAATTATGTCCAAAGTGGGCAGATTCCTTGTTCGCACCGGCATTTGGTCCTGTCTGCTGAACCATTGAGTCACCGTGATTTACAACTTCCTACAATGCTCTGTCGGGTCAGAGTGTGGGGGGCCCTTGGGGTAGGGGACTCAACCTTTGGGAGAAGAATTACCTATTTAAATACGCAAATTCAACCTTCAATTATCTATGCATGAACAATTTCAATATAATCTTGCCTTAATATACTTTAAAGTACTTATTTAAAAAAAAACATTGGGTATTATCCCAATCGCGCAATGCGCGTAAAAAACTAGTATAAATATAAATACTAATTTGAAGTTATGGATGTTTGGAGTTAATAATTAATGTTTTTGTATATTTTGTTATGAATTTATTATGATATGTATTTTATTTAATTGTATTTATATTTTAGGTGTTATTTTTAGAATTTTAAAGTTTAGCTTTAAAAAGTTTGATTAATCGGTTAATCGAAAAAAAATTTCGGTTCGGTGAATTCGGTAGAGCAAACTTCGGTTCGGTTAACAGTTAAAGAAAAAAAAACCTCGATTAATTTGATTCGATTAAAACGGTTCGGTTAACCGATTGAACTCCCCTACCTATAACAGTAAGATCAAAAATGAAATTCATTTTGTTTTTTTAGTTCCCTCTCAAACACTTAGCAAAAATATTTCCCTCTAAAAAAAAGTAAGTTTCCCCCCAAACAAAACTTGAGACCCTCACGCCACTAACACTTAGCAAAAACACACTTCTCACATCCCTGTCTCAAAAAACACCTCACGCCTTAGTATTCTTCGATTCGTGTCTCTCACAGCTCCGCCTCTTTCTCACCTCCGTCTCCGCGTCACCTGCATCGCTGCCGTCTCAACGCCTCTTCTCTCCTTTGCCGTCATCGCCTCTTCCCTCCATCAACATCCTACAGGTCAGTCTTCAACCCTAGGTTTATCAACATCCTACAGGTTAGTCTTCAACCCTAGGTTAGTCTTAATTCTATTATTGAATTTTTCAAATGTGGTGAATGTTCTTAAACCCTATTACTTCCTCTGATGGCTGGGTTTCGATTTCCAGGGTTTTGTCAAATTTTGCGTTTCGGTTCAGCGTTGTGTCCTTGCTCACGGGTCTGAACAACCTTTACTGCACTGGGTGGAATTTTGCAGGCCCTAGCTGGGCACCTTTTGCTTCATAGAAATCACTTTATAAATGCATGACAAAAATGTTTATCTTACCAATTAATACTCTGCTTTAGTTTATCTTATGTATACTCTTTGGACAACATATCATATGCAGAAACATGATATTTGGAGAAACATACCATATGCAGAAACATGTGCTTTATGAACTAGATGCTGATATTGAGGTTATGATATTTTGTGGTGCTATCTGCAACACCACTTTTGCTTATTGAATCTTGATGCTTTTTTTGCAGATTTTGATGAATTTTATTGGTAGTGTGAGTGTGTGACCCTGCAGGTAAAGCTTATGTGACTTGTGCCTTGAAACCTTGTATTTTATTGAATGTTTATATCCCTAAATTCTATGCTTGATATACTGAATTTTGTGGTTTGCCACTGGAATTGTCTTCCTTTCCTCTTCCCTTCTCACTTTAACTGAGATATCAGTTGCTATTGTCTATAACATGATCAATGATGATATTCTAATATTATATCATATGCATGAAGAGCAATAGCTTTTAGGTCTATAGCTAGTAAACAAAGGTCCATCACATGTCCATGAAGCTTATTGTTCAACAAATATTTTGAGTTTTATTGGAAACTAAAAAGAGGAAATGACTGGCTTTAGTAGATATTATACGCGAAGTGACCATGTATTTAATCTTAGATTTTTTAGTTAACTTGCTATTCCAAAATTGTTAGAACCAAAGCACCAACTGAATATTGTAATAGTGCAATTGACATCAATGACATATTACATGATTATTTTTAATGATTGTAATTCTTATTTTACATGATTATATTTGCCTTCCTCTTATTTTATCTTCTATAGTAATTCTTTCAACTCTTTACAAAATTTTGCATTTTATCATCAGTAAGTGCAGGTAAGAATGGTTCAGATAGCTCCTAAATGGAGTTTGAAGCAAAATCTGCTAGGGATGGTGCATGGTGAGTGTTTTTTATAATTAACTCTTAGAATATCTTACATGTCTTAATTATTTCTCTTTGCATTTCAGATGCTACAATTTCCTATTATTTGTTAACATAGGATGAGTGTTTTCTGTTCTGGACACTGTGAATGATTTTGTGGACCTTTGCAACTTCATTAGATGCCTCTTGTGATTGATAGAGTATGCTGCAATTAGTCATTCAGTTGTACTGCATTTAATTCTTGCTCATATGTGTAGACATTGGATATTCTGCCATTCTGGTTTTTTGTAACAATATACACTGTTTAGACTTGGTTCGTGAAATTGTTTTTTTGTAGTATTATGACTTGAATGATATATGATTCGATTAGAATTGGTCATGGAAGTATTTAGACTTGTTATTTTTAAACTTAGCTTGTGCAAAATTATGTAATTACATTTGGCCATGATGAATGGATAAATTGATTTTTTATATGATTAAAATTTAAGCAGGTTAAAAATCGTTATATTGTATGCTAACCTACTTGTGTTTTTGCTATGAAATGTGAGGGTTTTATGCATTTATCTTGTGATATTGCATATCTAGAGCCTGTGTTTAGGGTTCCTTTGTGTCATTGCTTGGCATTTTCCTTGGTTCAAGTCATTTTGTTGTGTTTGGTGAGATTTGGCATGTTTTGGACTTGAATTTGTGTTTGGAGAAGAAAATCCGTGAAGGGATTTATTGTGGAACAGGTATGTTCCCGCGGGCGGAACGGCGGGCGGGCCACCACCCGCCGGCCTACCCGCGGGTACACAGCCTCGTGGGATATTATTCCCGCGGGCGGGACCACGGGTGGGGCACTACCCGTGGGTCCACCCACGGGTACATGGTTGTGGTGATGTTGGGATTTGTTCCCCGTGATTTGGTTGTCGTGGTGTTTGATCTTTTGGCTTCCCGATGTTCTTTTGTGGAACTATTTGAGTGTCTTCTGGATGTTTTGTAGGTCTAGAACTATATGGTAGGTATCCATGTAGGACTTTGGTGTCTTGATTCGTGCTATGTGTTCAACATTGTGCTTCGTTGAACCAAGAGATGTCTTGTGTGTTCCTCGGAACTATCTTGAGTTTCCCCGTTGATGTAACACCCCGAAATTTCAAAAACTTTTAAAGACTGTATAACAAAGGTAAATGATCATAAATCCCAAAACGTTTATAAGAATACGGGGTGTTATGCCACACCTGAGTTAGAGAACTCAGGTGCACAGGCTTAATTCTAAAAACCTCAAACAGTATCAATACAAAATCATGGCACGCAGGCCGAAAGGGAAAACTATCTAATCTACGCCCCAAGCCTCTAGCGCGCTCCGGTGATCTACTCGTCTGTGCCTAAAAGCTAAATATATCTGTTCAGCGAGAGATGCTGGTAACCCACTCTAACGCGTTGAAATACAATACATATAGATATATACATTGATATATGAAAAACCATTTCGAAGCATGAAGATATATGCTAAGAGACTCTAGCTTTCAAAACGGGGATTAGACTCGAAATATAGGGATAAGCACAACCAATAGTCATAATCAAGCATGCACAATTCACAGGCGTAGGGAACAGATTCGACATATAGAGATAAGCACAGCCAATAGTCATATACAAGCATATACATTTACTAGCATGTATCCTAGGGTCACACTTCCATAACAATCCAATCACCCATATCTCATCACATAGCACACATTGTTGGCGTCACAGGACCAATCGCATGCCCATACATGAGGGTCAGCGCATATAGCTCTGACACGGCCCTGCAGCACCCTTCCCCGTATCGCAACACGGAGGGGTCGATCGCAACCGACCGATGAACCGCAGCTCTTCATAGTTTGATCGCAACCAAACAGTGGACCGCAGCCAAAGAGTATGTCATCTGACCGCAGCCAGGAAATATGAACCGCAGCTCACATAAAACGTTTGACCGCAACCAAACGGTTGACCGCAACCCGAGAAAGTGTAAATCTGACCGCAGCCAGCTTCTGAACCGCAGCTCGGGAATAACCAATTCGATCACAACGAAATTGGGGTATCATGCACACATAACACATAGCAAGCACATGCAACACACATTAACACATTGGGAATGGGAGAAAACGTATAATGAAACCTATGTGTGGTCATCCACAAACGAGGAATAATCCTAAGGGGTTCATACTTCTTTCACCTAGGCCAACGGGATACCAATTCAACTAGCATGCGATATATAAGACTCATTTATCCTACTAACGGTACCCGAAACATCAAACTAGACTTAGGCACGATAGACGGAGTCTGTTGGGACACCACGGGGGTTGGGGGAACATCAAATGGGGAAGCCAAAATCCCAAGGTGGGGTAAAATCCAGCGGGTAGCCGGTGGGTGAGGGGTCACCCGCCGGCGGCAGCTTTCCGGTCAGCGGGTGCCCGGCGGGCAGCTGCCCGGCCGCCGCCGGCGTCTCCAACATTGGCCGCGGGTAGGTGGCGGGTCCCCTACCCCCACCTACCCCCCACTGAGTCTTTCATCACAGGAAAACACCCCGGGAACCATTGTGGAACCCGAGACCATGCTTAGACACTTTCAAACGCAATTGACAACAACACGTAGACAGTTAACGGATTCAAAAGCAAGAACATACGGCACATAACCTATCATGCTTTTCCAAACATAATCAACACCCAAACATACGAATTCCCACCGAATATACCAAGAATAATACCATACGAATTCCACGATACAACCTAGGGTTCTAATTATTTTTAAATCAACAAGAACACAATTCGTCTTCTAATATCAAGATTCGGTAGGAATATCATATACTCCCTCCGTCCCATTTTCCATGTCTTACTTTCCTTTTTAGTTTGTCCCAAAATGTTGTCCTCTTTCCAAAATTGAACATCAATATCATTCTACTTTTCCAATTTACCCTTATGACTTTTGCTTTTATTTCCAAAAGTAAGAAAAGTGAAGGGCATAATTGGGAAATGACATAGCATTTACTTTAATTCCTTAAAAAGCGTGCAAAAAGCAAATGAGACAACCATTTCGGGACGGAGGGAGTAAACATCAAGAACATCATATAATCATCAAGAACATCAAGAACACCATATAATCATCAAGAACATCAAGAAACTCTTATCATCAAGATCACCCATGGCATCATAACACCAATTATCAAGATCATTATAACGAATCATCAACACACAAGAATATGGGGGATTCCTAAGATGGGAATGGTAGCTATGAAAATAGGTTTTGTTGAGACATGGGTTACCTTTTAGCCTTAATTAATTCCTTGGCTATGAAGGGTCTTTCTTGAAGCTTTCTTCTTTCTTGATTTCTCCTAGGGGAATTCTTGGAACTTCTTGTGTGGTGAGGGATTATTGTGGTGGGGGTTCTAGGTTCCTCCTATGTCCCCTATTTATATATCTAAGAGTCCTAATTAGGGTCCAAATACTATAGGCTTGCTAACTCTACTCCTTTTAGGACTAGGGTTTGGGTTTAGAGAAGAGGGCCCACGGACTATGGTGGGCCTTTTTCGAATTAATTATTGTAATTTAATTCTTTCTTTGGATAATTGGTTAAATGATTAATTGGTTTTAGGGGTCGTAACACGGGGTGTTACACTTGATAAGCATGCTAGTTTGTTGTCTTAATGCTAGCGTGTGTGTTGTTTGTACCTTCCGTTTGGTTGATGATAACTTGTGTTATTCATCGTTGTTGTCGTTGGGCTGTGACCCGTTCCTTGATTGAGTATGTTTTATACCTTCGTTGTAATCCATTAATTGACTCTCGTGTGAGTGGTGGTGCGTGTGTGGCTCTACCTGGATTGCATGATTAGTGGTATGGGACACTAGTCACCAAGGTATTGCAGCGGTCCTCGTGGTGGCCGTGACGTGATTATGGAGTTGTGGCCTGAGTGATGGGTCCACGTGATTGGGGGATAACATGTGTTATCCGGGCATGTGTTGCCGTGATTGGTGGTGGTTCGTTGGTGGTTATAGGTGGGGGACGACGGTCCCGGCGGAATAAAGTTGGACTTGGCTGTACAGGGGATCCTAGAGGTAATGGTTGGAAAGAAGGTACAAGGTTCGGGGTAGCCATAAGGTTGGAACAGGGCATAAGGAAGGTATACCAAACTCGCGATGGGTGATGTTGCGAGGGTTTTTAAAGCCAGCGTTGTGTGATCTTCTCTCGTGACGTGTGTAGTCACGGAGGCTTGTGGTGTTTTGGCATGTGTTGTCGTTGGGTGAGTCTTTATCCTTGTGTGTGGTTAACCTTTGTGGTTGGGATGTGTTCCCGGTGTTATCCTTGTGAGTGGTGAGTCTTGTGTTGTCTTTTGATCTTGGCTTTAGACTTATATATATGTATTCCGTTTCGAAAATGGTTTTTATATCTTATATACTTAACGGTATTGGTGGGTTACCAGCATTATTCGCTGACCGGGTGTCGTCCCAATGTTTATCTTTGTATCTTTCAGGTGGTGTTTAGACGAGAGCGACGTCTAGAGCCTGGTAGCTTAGCACCGTTGTGTTTTTATGGCCTGTGCGCCAATGTTTTTAAACTATTTAGATTGATGTATTGGGATAGTATTATACACTTGCAGATTGTTGCCTTAGCGTTACCTAGTGTGGTATACGTGGCATAACACCCCTTTTTGGATTTCTTTTATCCAGTTTCCGTTTATCTTCCGCTGTGCTAGTTTTGTTGTTAATCTGCTTGTGTTGCGGCTTCAATTGGGCTGTGTTTTTGTGTGGTGTTACAGTTGGTATCAGAGCCTAGGTTTTGAGCCTAGAAAGAGTTAAGTTAAGACTTTCTAAGTGGTTAAGTCTGTTTTGAGACCTCTAAGCGACCTTAAGAAGCTAAGTGTTAGGCTTAGGACTCTAGGTTGCGCGGTGTGATGTGTGTTGCTTTCTGTCTTGGTTGTTTGCTCTTTTTGGTAATCTCGCTGTTGTTGTAGAAGTTTGCGATGCCTCCTCGTCCTCGCGCTCGCACCCCAGAGACCCCTACCAACGAGCAGCTCGCTCAGAATCTCCATCAGCTGACGCAGACGATGCAGTCGCTCAGTGAAGTCTTGCTGAACAACAATCAAGTTGTGCCGCCTCCGCCTCCTGCTGGGCATCGCGATGTAGGTCGTTTGGTGTCAGGGCATCGGCCTCCATCCTTCGCTGGCGAGGAAGACCCTGTAGTCCTTGAAGAGTGTCTACGGGTGTTTGATAAGATCTTCACCGTGGTGGGCTGTCCCGAAGAGAGGAGAGTAGAACTGGCAACGTTCTACTTCTGCCAGGAAGCGGATTTGTGGTGGGTCCACGAAGGTCCGACCTTCCTTGAAGAGCCTGGGTTTGATTGGACCGCGCTCAAGGACAGAATGCGCGAAAGGTTCTACCCAGCGCATGTGCGAGCCGCCATGTTTAATGAGTTCCTTCATCTGCAGCAAGGACCTCTATCTGTGGTTGAGTACCACAAGAAGTTCTTAGAGCTGTCCAAGGTTGAGTGTTTCGTTGCCGGTCTGAATTATGAGGCACGAAAAGCGTTGACGGTGAGTAGGCCCAGTTCCCTAAAGGATGCGTATCTATGTGCCGCGGATCTGTTTCGTGTTCAGCAGCTTCAGAGGGGTTCGTTGGAGTTGGCCAGGAAGAGAGTTGAGAGTGGAGGCTCTTCTATCTTCAAGAAGCCCTGACCGAGTTTTCCGGCTAGAGTTGTGTCATCTTCTTCTCAAGGACCAGTTAGGTTGGAGCCCCAGGTTCAAGCTAAGTCGGTTGGTTGTCGCAAGTGTGGGAAAGTGCACGCGGGCTAAGATTGCTATGGCCAGGCGTTTAAGTGTTTTCGCTGTGGGGTTACTGGTCATAGAGTCGCGGAGTGTCCCCAGCTTGCCGGTCAGAGAGCGCTGACGCCACCCCCGAGAGCCGGAGGAGCACCAGGAGGGAGTTCAGGTCGCGGAGTTGTTGGAGCTAGGCTGTCTGCGAGGGTCTTCGTGATGGCGCGTTCGCAGGCGGAGTTGGAGGGTCTGGTGGAGGAAGAGTTAGCAGGTAACCCTTGTTTTCGAGCCTATCCTTGCTTCCCGAGTGTGCTGTGTCCTTTGTTGCCTTGAGTGCTATCTTGTGTTTCGTAGTTGTCTTTGTTTGGTAATCCTCGGCATGCTTTCCTTGTTAGTATTTCGTTAGATGCTTAGTATAGATTCTTTTCTTGCTAAGTACTTTCTCTAGTTGGCTTCTAAATCTTGTCTTGTGGTAGCCATCTATCCTTGAGTTATCTTGTGCGTATACGCACAATTCTTCCACCCTTGTACTTGGTTGCTCTTGCAATAATCCCTTGTGCATTTCCTAAAATTTTTCCAAGTATTCTTTGATTTGGAAAATAGCAAATCCATACCAAAAACCTCTCCTTGTGTAGCTTAAAAGCCAAGCCTAATGTTTAAATGTAACCCTGGAGTTTCAAACCTGAGCCTAATCTTTGTCAACCCAACCTCTAAACCACTTAAACCAATTGTCTTTCTTGAAACCTAACCAATTTTAATTCCACCTAAACCTTAAATTCCCACTTTGTTAAAAATCCCCAAATTTAATCATCTTTTTCCCCAATCTCACCCAAATCCCTAATTTCTTTTCCCAAATTCTCTTCTCTTTTTCCTTCTCCCTACCCGTGAACCACCCTAACCCCATCCCCAACCCGTAGCATCCCTTCCACCCGTCGCCGGCCACCACCGAACCGCCACCCGCAGCCGTTGCCGTTCGCCGGAGCCTCGCCGCACCGCCGCCGTCGCCGATCTGCTGTGCCGTGTCGCCGAGAGCAGTGCGCGAGAGAGAGAGAGAGAGAGAGAGTGCAGCGAGAGTGTGAGTGTGAAGAAGAAGTTGTGGGCTTTGTTTGTTGAGCTTTGGATCATCTCCTACCATGCCTTGAAGGTCAAGTTTGGCTAGGAAAGCGGAATGGGTGGATGCCCACTACCTTGTTCTTGAAGGTAAAGCTTTTGATCCGGAATCTTTTCCTAGTTCCTTGTTGGATTTGCTTAGGTATCAAGGTTTGTTGGATGGGTTTCTCGCCATAAGGGCCGAGACTTTCCCGAGTTAGGTGAAAGAGTTTTATCGTCACATGGTTGTGACAAAGGAGGGCGATAAGTTAGAGATCACTTCTAAGGTGAGAGGTGTGAAAGTTTTGTTGTCTGAGAAGAGGTTGGCTCAGTTGTTGAGTTTGTCTACTACCGGAGTGGCTCAGTACAGTGGTCATTCTTGGATTAGTACGGATACCATGGGGTACCGTGACTATTTGAGCTATCTGTTTGGTCGTACGAGTGGTTTCACTCAGGCTTCGAGGCCGGAAAGGAAGTGGTTGTCTGCGGAACAAAGGATCTTGGTGATGTTGGTGTCAGATTGTTTGTTGCCTAATAACAACAAGAGCAGTTTGTTGGGTAAGTTAGAGTGCACCTTTGCTTTCTGTCTGAAGAATATGGTTAAGTTCAATCTGCCTGCTTTGATGATGCAACACATGGTGTTTTGCCGGGATCACAACCAGAAGAGTTTGCCGTATGGAATGGTGCTGAGTTGGATCTTGGTTAAGAAAGGTGTTAGTGTGGATGGCTGTCTCCCGAAGGCTGTGGGAAAGATAGTGTTGGATACCGCCAATCTCCGGAGTTGTAATCTGTTTCAGTTAGATAGTGGTGAGTACATCACGCTTGAAGAGGTTGCAAGGAAATCACCTGTGGAACGGGCAGAGTTAGCTGCTGAGCTTGGAGTCCATGCCGGGAAGTTGAGCCTCGCAGTCCAGAGTTTGGGCGGTGATGAAGAAGTTGAGGAGGAAGCGGATCAAGAAGAAGAAGTAGGAGCACCAGAGACCGCCGAAGCTTAATTAAGTGAATTAGACAGTGAGGAAAACCGGAGAAGGAAGGAAGCTCGCACAAAGAGAGAGCAGGACGTTGTCTCTTTGCTTCGTCAGCAGAACAGTTTGGTTGCCGAGGGCTTTGCATTTGTGAAGGCGCAGTTCGTCGCAGTGCATCAGAGGCTGGACCAGATTGAAGCCAGTTCAAGCCACAGTGACGACGACGAGGAAGAGGCCGAGGAGTCGGAGAGTGAGGAGTTCTAGTTTGTGTTGCGGTAACCCCGTTCGCTTCTTTCTTGTTGTTTCTTTCTTGGCCGTTGTTAGCTTGGTGTTAGGTTGTCGTGTGCTTTGTGCGTTTGCTTGTTTTGCTTGTTGCCTTGTTGTTAGCTAGTGTGCTAGTTGGTGTTTGGAGTTAGTTGTTGAGTTCTTGGTTGTTGTCTAGAAGTTGGTTGTTGAGTTGAGGTTAGAGTTCTTGATGCTCAATCTATCCGTTCTTTTAACTCTTGACCAATCCTTGAATTCGTAATGTCTTCTTCTTTGCTTTGGATCCCTTGTGAGTACTTTTGGAGTTTTTGACCAAAAGGACTATTCTTGGATTTCTTGTCACAATTTCGTTTCCTTGTTACCATTCGCTTTTAATTCGTTGTACCCAAGTTTCTGGGACGAAACTTCTTTGAAGGGGGAGAGGATGTGACACCCCAAAAATCCACACTCCAATCCATGAATTAATTGAGTAATTAATTCTAATTCTTTTGAGGAATTGATTCCTAAAATCCTAATTTTTTAATACTCAAGGACTAGTATTTGACTAGTCAACCTTTAAGTTGTGTTGTACATTGTGCTTAGAGAGGAGTTCCCTTGTTCCTTACACTTTCTAAGGGTTAGTAAGGGTAGCCTTGTCTTTTCACCAAGAGTTAGTATTGTATCCTAACCTAGAAGACTTCTTCATTTCATTCCTTACAATTCCTAGAAAAATATCTCTACCTTCTCTCTAGGATAGAAGTGTAGCTTATTCTCCAAGCCAAGTTGAGACCCTTGATTCCAAGTTTTGCTTCCAAGATTCAACCTTTCACCTATTGGGGCATCTAGAAGGGTAAGATCTAAGCTTGTGTAGTCTTTTTGGTTCCATCTTAGTTGTCTTTTTCTTAAAGGTAGGATCTTTATGATCTTTTGGTTTGATCTTGAAGTGGGTTTGAGAAGTGAGCCTAGTGGAGAGCTTGTTGTGGTGTAAGAGAAGTCTTTTGGTCTTCAAGAGGTAACCCATGCTCTACAAAACTTATTTTGCTTACCTATATGTGATTTCTTGGATTCTACTTGTGTTTTTGCTATGAAATGTGAGGGTTTTATGCATTTATCTTGTGATATTGCATATCTAGAGCTTGTGTTTAGGGTTCCTTTGTGCCATTGTTTGGCATTTTCCTTGGTTCAAGTCATTTTGTTGTGTTTGGTGAGATTTGGCATGTTTTGGACTTGAATTTGTGTTTGGAGAAGAAAATCCCCGAAGGGATTTGTTGTGGAACAGGTATGTTCCCGCGGGCGGAACGGCGGGCGGGGCACCACCCGCCGGCCTACCCGCGGGTACACAGCCTCGTGGGATATTGTTCCCGCGGGCGGGACCATGGGTGGGGCACTACCTGTGGGTCCACCCGCGGGTACATGGTTGTGGTGATGTTGGGATTTGTTCCCTGTGATTTGGTTGTCGTGGTGTTTGATCTTTTGGCTTCCCGATGTTCTTTTGTGAAACTATTTGAGTGTCTTCTTGATGTTTCGTAGGTCTAGAACTATATAGTAGGTATCCATGTAGGACTTTGGTGTCTTGATTCGTGCTATGTGTTCAACGTTGTGCTTCGTTGAACCAAGAGGTGTCTTGTGTGTTCCTCGGAACAATCTTGAGTTTCCCCGTTGATAAGCATGCTAGTTTGTTGTCTTAATGCTAGCGTGTGTGTTGTTTGTACCTTCCGTTTGGTTGATGATAACTTGTGTTATTCATCGTTGTTGTCGTTGGGCTGTGACCCGTTCCTTGATTGAGTATGTTTCATACCTTCGTTGTAATCCGTTGTTTAACTCTCGTGTGAGTGGTGGTGCGTGTGTGGCTCTACCTGGATTGCACGATTAGTGGTATGGGACACTAGTCACCAAGGTATTGCAGCGGTCCTCGTGGTGGCCGTGACGTGATTATGGAGTTGTGGCCTGAGTGATGGGTCCACGTGATTGGGGGATAACATGTGTTATCCGGGCATGTGTTGCCGTGATTGGTGGTGGTTCGTTGGTGGTTATAGGTGGGGAACGACGGTCCCGGCGGAATAAGGTTGGACTTCGCTGTACAGGGGATCCTGGAGATAATGGTTGGAAAGAAGGTACAAGGTTGGGGGTAGCCATAAGGTTAGAACAGGGCATAAGGAAGGCATACCAAACTCGCGATGGGTGATGTTGCGAGCTCTTTTAAAGCTGGCGTTGTGTGATCTTCTCTCGTGACGTGTGTAGTCACGGAGGCTTGTGGTGTTTTGGCATGTGTTGCCGTTGGGTGAGTCTTTATCCTTGTGTGTGGTTAACCTTTGTGGTTGGGATGTGTTCCCGGTGTTATCCTTGTGAGTGGTGAGTCTTGTGTTGTCTTTTGATCTTAGCTTTAGACTTATAAATATGTATTCCGTTTCCAAAATGGTTTTTATATCTTATATCTACCTATTTATGATACTTAACGGTATTGGTGGGTTACCAGCATTATTCGCTGACCGGGCGTCATCCCAATGTTTATCTTTGTATCTTTCAGGTGGTGTTTAGACGAGAGCGACGTCTAGAGCCTGGTAGCTTAGCGCCGTTGTGTTTTTGTGACCTGTGCGCCAATGTTTTTAGACTGTTTATATTGATGTATTGGGATAGTATTATACACTTGCAGATTGTTGCCTTAGCGTTACCTAGTGTGGTATACGTGGCATAACATCCCTTTTTGGATTTCTTTTATCCAGTTTCCGTTGATCTTCCGCTGTGCTAGTTTTGTTGTTAATCTGCTTGAGCTAGGGCTTCAATTGGGCTGTGTTTTTGGGGGGTGTTACAACAACACATGCCTCCGTGACTACACACGTCACAAGATAAGAACACACAACACTGGCTACAATAGCCCTCGCGACATCACCCATCACGAGTTGGTATGCCTGCCTTATGCCCTGTTCCAACCTTATGGCTACCCCCAACCTTGTTTCTTCTTTCCAACCATTACGTCCAGGACCCCTGTACTTCTTAGTCCAACCTTTTCCCTCCGGGACCGTCGTCCCCCACCAACGACCAACAACGAGACCACCAATTTCATAGTACACGAGGTACCGTACACACACACGGCAACACATGCCTTCCCAAGAAATACGTGGACCCATCACTCAGGCCACAACTCCATAATCACGTCATGGCCACCATGAGGACCACTGCAATACCTTGGTGACTAGTGACACATACCACTAATTGTACAATCCAGGTAAAGCCACACACACCACACCTCAACAGGAATCAATCAACGGATTACAACGAAGGTATGAAACATACTCAATCAAGGAATGGATCACAGCCTAACAACAACAACGATGAATAACACAAGTTATCATCAACCAATCGGAAGGTACAAACAACACACACGCTAGCATTTAGATACAAAACTAGCATGCTTATCAACGGAGAAACTCAAGATAATTCCGAGGAAAACACAAGACACTACACGGTTCAACGAAGCACAATGTTGAACACTTAGCACGATTCAAGACACCAAAGTCCTACATGAATATCTACCATATAGTTCTAGACATACGAAACATCAAGAAGACACTCAAATAGTTCCACAAAAGAACATCGGGAAGTCAAAAGACCAAATACCGAGTCAAAAGAATCAAGGGGAACAAATCCCCAATCATCTCACTGTGTTTCCCGCGGGTGGACCCACAGGTGGGGCCCTGCCCGTGGTTCCGCCCGCGGGAACATATTCCCACAAGGCCCGTACCCCTGGGTAGGGCGACGGGTGGTGCCTCTCCCGCCGTTCCGCCCGCGGGTACAATCCCGTACCACAACAACACACTTCACGGATTTTGGTCTCTAAACACAAATTCAAGTCCAAAACATACCAAATCTCACCCAATACAACAAAATGACTTGAATCATAGGAAATGCCAAGCAATGGCACACAATAACCCTAAACACAAGCTCTAGATATGCATTTTCACAAGACAAATGTATAACCACTCACATTTCATAGCAAAACACATGTAGAATCCAAGAAATCACATATAGGTAAGCAAAATAGATTTTGTAGAGCATGGGTTACATCTTGTAGAACTAAAGACTACACTTTACACCTCAACAAGCTCTCCACAAGGCTCACTTTGCAAACCCACTTCAAAAACAAACCAAAAGATCATAAAGTTCCTACTTTTAAGAAAAAGACATCTAAGATGGAACCAAAAACACAAGATGGACTTAGATCTTACCCTCCAAGATGCCCAAATAGGTGAAAGATTGAATCATGGAAGCAAATCTTGAAGTCTTGGCAAGGTCTCAACTTAGCTTGAAGGAAAATCTACTCACCTTTCTAGAGAGAAGGTAGAGCTAATATTTTAGAAAGTGTAAGGGGTGAAATGAAGATGTCTTCTAGGTTAGGTTACAATACTAACACTTGGTGAAAGGTCAAGAATACCCTTACTAACTTTAGAAAGTGTAAGGAACAAGGGAACCCCCTTCAAAGCTCAAGGTATAACTTGACTTTGAGTTGACTAGTCAAATACTAGTCCTCAAGTATTAAAAATCAGGATTTTAGGAATTAATTCCTCAATTGAAATAGGATTAATTACTCAATTAATCCATGAATTGAATTTGGATTTTTGGGGTGTCACATCCTCTCCCCCTTCAAAGAAGCTTCGTCCCCGAAGCTTGGGTACAACGAATTAGAACAAACGGTGATAGGAAACAACATTGTGACAAGAGGTTCAAGAATAAGCTCTTTTGGTCAAAACTCAAAAGGTTTCACAAGAATTCCAAACAAGAAGGAACGCTTATATCAAATCAAGAATTGGCAAGAGTTTAACAAAGGGTTGAAATGAGCATCACTAACTCTAGATTTAACACCAACACCGACTTCTAGACCACAACCAAGAACTAGACAACTAACTCCAAACACTAACTACTAAGCTAGCTAACAACAAGGTAACAAGCAAAGCAAGCAAACACACAAGGTAAGAAACAAACTACCACCAAACTAACAACGGCTGAAAGGAAACAACAAGGAAAAGGCAAACGGGATTACCACAACACAAGCTAGAACTCCTCGCTCTCGGACTCCTCGGCCTCTTCAGGCTCCTCAGCCTCCTCAGACTCCTCCTCATCTTCGTCTCTGCGGCTCGAACTGGACTCAACCTGGTCTAGCCTCTGATGCACAGCAACGAACTGCGTCTTCATAAAGGCGAAACCCTCCTCGATCAAACAGTTCTGCTGGCGAAGCAAGGCGACAACGCGCTCCTCGTGCGCCATGGCATCATGCTCCCTCTTCGTGCGTGCTTCCCTTCTTCGTCGGTTCTCTTCACTATTCGAATCACTTTCTTCAGCTTTGGCAGCTTCCGGTGCTCCCACCACATCCTCACGATCGGCTTCATCCTCGGCTTCCTCACCACCTCCCAAACTCTGAACGGCGAGGCTCAACTTCCCGGCATGAATGCCAAGCTTAGCTGCCAACTCGACGTGCAACTTCCTGCAGCGTGATGTAGGAAGTTGCAACTTCCTGCAGCGTGATGTACTCACCATCATCCATCTGAAGCAGATTACAACTCCGAAGGTTGGCGGCATCCAACACCATCTTTCCCACAGCCTTCGGGAGACAACCATCCACACTGACACCCTTCCTAACCAAGATCCAACTCAACACCATCCCGTACGGTAAGCTCTTCCGATTGTGATCCCGACAAACACCATGTGTTGCAACATCAAAGCTGGCAAGTTGAACTTAACCATATTCTTGAGACAAAAGGCAAAGGTGCACTCCAACTTTCCCAACAAACTGCTTTTGTTGTTATTAGGCAACAATAAATCCGATACCAACATCACCAAAATCCTTTGCTCCGCAGACAACCACTTCTTCTCCGGCCTTGAAGCTTGAGTGAAACCACTCGTACGGCCCAACAAGTAGCTCAAGTAGTCACGGTACCCCATGGTATCCGTACTAATCCAAGCATGACCACTGTACTGAGCCACTCCGATAGCAGACAAACTCAAAAGCTGAGCCAGCCTTTTCCTAGAAAGCACCAACTTTGCACCTCTCACTTTAGAAGTGATCTCAAGCTTATCACCTTCCCTTGTCACAACCATGTGACGATAAAACTCTTTAACCAGACTCGGGTAAGTCTCGGCCCTTGTGGCGAGAAACCCATCTAACAAACCTTGGAATCTAAGCATATCCAACAAGGCACTAGGAAAAGATTCTGGGTGAAAAGCTATACCTTCAAGAACAAGGTAGTGGGCATCCACCCATTCCGCTTTCCTTGCCAAACTTGATCTTCTACGCATGGCAAGAGATGAACCAAAGCTCAACAAACAAAACCCGCAACCTCCTCTTCTTCCTCCTTACACTCGTTACCCCTCTCTCTCTCTCTCGAGCTCTCTCTCTCTCTCGATCGGCTCTCTCGGCGACAGCAGGTCGGCGCGGCACGGCGGAGCTCCGGGCTGCTGCGACGGAGGCGTGGTGGTGGCTCGCCGACGGTGGGGCGACGGGCAGGTGGTGGTGGTGGTGAAGCTACGGGTTGGGGGTGGGGTTAGGTGTTCTCACGGGTAGAGAAGAGAAGAAGAAAAGAGATTGGGGGGTTTTAGTGATTTGGGAGAAATTGGGGAAAAAGATGATTTAATTTCGGGATTTTGGGTAAAGTGGGAATTTGTGGTTTAGATGGGATTAAAATTGGATAAGTTCTAATAAAGACAATTGGCTTAAGTGGTTTAGAGGTTGGGTTGACAAAGAATAGGCTTCTGTTCAAAACTTAAAGGTTACAATTAAACATTAGGCTTGGCTTTTAAGCTACACAAGGAAAGGATTTTGGTATGAATTTTGCTATTTCCAAATTCAAAGAATACATGGAAAATTTAGGGAGTTCACAAGGGATTGTAGAATTGCCCCAAATCACAAAACATTACAAGGATGGATTGCTAACTTCACAACGAAACTTATATACCAAACTAAAGAAATCACTTAGCAAGAAGAGTTTACACTAAGCCCCAAAAGAATTGCTATCAAGGAAAATCATGCGAAGGATTGCCAAGCAAAAGACAACTACGAAACACAAGATAACACTCAAGACAACAACGAACACGATGATCACGGAAAAACAAGGATAGGCTAGAGGAAAGAGGTTACTTGCCAATTCATCCTCCATCAAGCCCTCCGACTCAGCCTACGAACGCGCCATCACAAAGACCCTTCCAGGTGGCCTAGCTCCGACTGCCCCGCGACCCGAACTCCCTCCCGAAGCTCCTCCGACTCCCGGGGGTGGCGACAACGCTCTCTCACCGGCAAGCTGGGGACACTCTGCGACTTTGTGACCACGATCCCCGCATCGAAAACACCTAAACGCCTGGCTATGACAATCTTGGCCCGCGTGCACCTTCCCACACTACAGCAAACAACCGACTTAACTTGATCCCGATGCGCCATTCTGATAGGTCCTTGAGAAGAAGATTAAACGTTCTTGGCTTCTTAAAGGTAGAAGAACCTCCGCCCTCGATCCTCTTCCTAGCTTGCTCGAACGATCCTCTCTGAAGCTGCTGCATGAGAAACAGATCGGCGGCACACACGTATGCGTCCTTAAGAGAGCTCGGCCTACTCATAGTCAAAGTTTTTCGCGCCTCATAGTTCAGACCGGCCACGAATTTCTCGGCTTTAGCGAGCTCTGAAGGCACAAGCGTCCTCGCAAAACGTGCCAACTGCAAGAACCTCTTGTGGTATTTAACCACAAACGTGGATCCTTGCTACAGGTAGAAGAACTCTTCATACATGCCAGCGCGCACATGTGCTGGGTAGAATCTCTCGCGCATTGTTGTTCAACAAAGCTTCACTGAGCGTCTGCATGGTCTGAGTCAGCTGGTGAAGATTCTGAGCGAGCTGCTCGTTGGTCAGGGTCTCCGGGGTGCGGGCTCGGGGATGAGGAGGCATCGCAACTTCTATAACAACAACAAGGTTACCAAAAGATAGCAAACAAGCAAAGAACATAAAGCAACACACATCTCACCGCGCAACCTAGAGTCCTAAGCCTAACACTTAGCTTCTTAAGGTCTATTAGAGGTCTCAAACCACACTTAGCCACTTAGAAAGTCTAGACTCAACTCTTCCTAGGTTCAAACCTAGGCTCTGATACCAACTGTAACACCCCCTAAAAACAAGCTATAATAAAAGCCTTAACGCATGCAGATACCATAACAAAACACTAGCACAACGGAAGATAAAAGGTAACTGGATAAAAGTAAAATCCAAAACTGGGGTGTTATGCCACGTTTACCAACAATGATAAACGCTACGGCCAAATCTGCATGGTATACAACTATCCCAAACTCATAAGTCTAACACTACATCGGCTCACAGGCCGTAAACCAACAAAAGGAGCTATACTATCGGGCACTAGACATCGCGCTCGTCTAGACATCACCTGAAAGATCACAATGATAAACATGGGACGACGCCCGGTAAGCGAAAAATGCTGGTAACCCACCAATACATGTGAAATAACATACATAAGTAAGATATAAGCTGTCAAACCACTTTCGAAACGGAATACATATATATAAGTCAAAAACCAAGATCAATAGCCAACATAAGACTCAACACTCTCAACAAACAACACGGGAACACATCCCAAGACCACAAGAACAACACAACTCACAAAAGAGTAAAGGCATGATCTATCATCACTCAATATATCAAAACCTGACAAGCACAACACGAAAGAATGAGACTTACACAACCGGCAACACATGCCATAGCAACACATGCCTCCGTGACTACACACGTCACAAGAGAATAACACACAATACCGGCTACAATAGCCCTCGCGACATCACCCATCACGAGTTGGTATGCCTGTCTTATGCCCTATTCCAACCTTATGGCTACCCCCAACCATGTTTCTTCTTTCCAACCATTACCTCCAGGACCCCTGTACTACTTAGTCCAACCTTTTCCCTCCGGGACCGTCGTCCCACAAATGACCATCAACGAGACCACCAATTTCATAGTACACGAGGTACCGTACACACACACACGGCAACACATGCCTTCCCAAGAAATACGTGGACCCATCACTCAAGCCACAGCTCCATAATCACGTCACGGCCACCACGAGGACCGCTGCAATACCTTGGTGACTAGTGTCCCATACCACTAATCGTGCAATCCAGGTAAAGCCACACACACCACACCTCAACAGGAATCAATCAACGGATTACAGCGAAGGTATGAAACATACTCAATCAAGGAATGGATCACAGCCTAACAACAACAACGATGAATAACACAAGTTATCATCAACCAACCGGAAGGTACAAATAACACACACACTAGCATTTAGATACCAAACTAGCATGCTTATCAACGGAGAAACTAAAGATAGTTCCGAGGAAAACACAAGACACTACACAGTTCAACGAAACAAAATGTTGAGCACTTAGCACGATTCAAGACACCAAAGTCCTACATGGATATCTACCATATAGTTCTAGACATACGAAACATCAAGAAGACACTCAAATAGTTCCACAAAAGAACATCGGGAAGTCAAAAGACCAAATACCGAGTCAAAAGAATCAAGGGGAACAAATCCCCAATCATCTCACTGTGTTCCCCGCGGGTGGACCCACGGGTGGTGCCCTGCCCGTTGTTCCGCCCGCGGGAACATATTCCCACAAGGTCTGTACCCCTGGGTAGGGCGACGGGTGGTGCCCCTCCCGCCGTTCCGCCCGCGGGTACAATCCTGTACCACAACAACACACTTCACGGATTTTGGTCTCTAAACACAAATTCAAGTCCAAAACATACCAAATCTCACCCAATACAACAAAATGACTTGAATCATAGGAAATGCCAAGCAATGGCACACAAGAACCCTAAACACAAGCTCTAGATATGCATTTTCACAAGACAAATGTATAAACACTCACATTTCATAGCAAAACACATGTAGAATCCAAGAAATCACATATAGGTAAGCAAAATAGATTTTGTAGAGCATGGGTTACCTCTTGTAGAACTAAAGACTTCACTTTACACCTCAACAAGCTCTCCACAAGGCTCACTTTCCAAACCCACTTCAAGAACAAACAAAAAGATCATAAAGATCCTACTTTTAAGAAAAAAACATCTAAGATGGAACAAAAAACACAAGATGGACTTAGATCTTACCCTCCTAGATGCCCAAATAGGTGAAAGATTGAATCTTGGAAGCAAATCTTGATGTTTTGGCAAGGTCTCAACTTAGCTTGAAGGAGAAGCTACTCACCTTTCTATAGAGAAGGTAGAGCTAATATTTTAGAAAGTGTAAGGGGTGAAATGAAGATGTCTTCTAGGTTAGGTTACAATACTAACACTTGGTGAAAGGTCAAGAATACCCTTACTAACTTTAGAAAGTGTAAGGAACAAGGGAACCCCCTTCAAAGCTCAAGGTATAACTTGACTTTGGAGTTGACTAGTCAAATACTAGTCCTCAAGTATTAAAAATCAGGATTTTAGGAATTAATTCCTCAATTGAAATAGGATTAATTACTCAATTAATCCATGAATTGAATTTGGATTTTTGGGGTGTCACATCCTCTCCCCCTTCAAAGAAGCTTCGTCCCTGAAGATTGGGTACGACGAATTAGAACAAACGGTGATAGGAAACAACATTGTGACAAGAGGTTCAAGAATAAGCTCTTTTGGTCAAAACTCAAAAGGTTTCACAAGAATTCCAAACAAGAAGGAACACTTATATCAAATCAAGATTTGGCAAGAGTTTAACAAAGGGTTGAAATGAGCATCACTAACTCTAGATTTAACACCAACACCGACTTCTAGACAACAACCAAGAACTAGACAACTAACTCCAAACACTAACTACTAAGCTAGCTAACAACAAGGTAACAAGCAAAGCAAGCAAACACACAAGGTAAGCAACAAACTACTACCAGACTAACTACGGCTGAAAGGAAACAACAAAGAAAAGGCAAACAGGATTACCACAACACAAGCTAGAACTACTACAGTCTCTGCGGCTCGAACTGGACTCAACCAGGTCTAGCCTCTGATGCACGGCAACGAACTACGTCTTCATAAAGGCGAAACCCTCCTCGATCAAACGGTTCTGCAGGCGAAGCAAAGCGACAACGGGCTCCTCATGCGCCATGACATCATGCTCCCTCTTCGTGCGAGCTTCCCTTCTTCGTCGGTTCTCTTCACTATCCGAATCACTTTCTTCAGCTTCGGCAGCTTCCGGTGCTCCCACCACATCCTCACGATCGGCTTCATCCTCGGCTTCCTCACCACCTCCCAAACTCTGAACAGCGAGGCTCTACTTCCCGGCATGAATGCCAAGCTCAGCTGCCAACTCGACCCTTTCTTCGGGTGCTTTTCTTGCAACTTCCTGCAGCGTGATGTACTCACCATCATCCATCTGAAACAGATTACAACTCCGAAGGTTGGCGGCATCCAACACTATCATTCCCACAGCCTTTGGGAGACAACCATCCACACTGACACCCTTCCTAACCAAGATCCAACTCAACACCATCCCGTACGGTAAGCTCTTCCGATTGTGATCCCGGCAAAAAACCATGTGTTGCAACATCAAAGCTGGCAAGTTGAACTTAACCATATTCTTGAGACAAAAGGCATAGGTGCACTCCAACTTTCCCAACAAACTGCTTTTGTTGTTATTAGGCAACAATAAATCCGATACCAACATCACCAAAATCCATTGATCTGCAGACAACCACTTCTTCTCCGGCCTTGTAGCTTGAGTGAAACCACTCGTACGGCCCAACAAGTAGCTCAAGTAGTCACGGTACCCCATGGTATCCGTACTAATCCAAGCATGACCACTGTACTGAGCCACTCCGATAGCATACAAACTCAAAAGTTGAGCCAGCCTTTTCTCAGAAAGCACCAACTTTGCACCTCTCACTTTAGAAGTGATCTCAAGCTTATCACCTTCCCTTGTCACAACCATGTGACGATAAAACTCTTTAACCAGACTCGGGTAAGTCTCGGCCCTTGTGGCGAGAAACCCATCTAACAAACCTTGGAATCTAAGCATATCCAACAAGGCACTAGGAAAAGATTCTGGGTGAAAAGCTATACCTTCAAGAACAAGGTAGTGGGCATCCACCCATTCCGCTTTCCTTGCCAAACTTGATCTTCTACGCATGGCAAGAGATGAACCAAAGCTCAACAAACAAAACCCGCAACCTCCTCTTCTTCCTCCTTACACTCGTTACCCCTCTCTCTCTCTCTCTCGAGCTCTCCCTCTCTCTCTCGATCGGCTCTCTCGGCGACAGCAGGTCGGCGCGGCACGGCGGAGCTCCGGGCTGCTGCGACGGCGGCGTGGTGGTGGCTCGCCGACGGTGGGGCGACGGGCAGGTGGTGGTGGCAGTGAAGCTACGGGTTGGGGGTGGGGTTAGCTGTTCTCACGAGTAGAGAAGAGAAGAAGAAAAGAGAATGGGGGGTTTTAGTGATTTGGGAGAAATTGGGGAAAAAGATGATTTAATTTGGGGATTTTGGGTAAAGTGGGAATTTGTGGTTTAGATGGGATTAAAATTGGATAAGTTGTAATAAAGACAATTGGCTTAAGTGGTTT
Organism: Ipomoea nil; assembly: GCF_001879475.1. NCBI lineage: Eukaryota > Viridiplantae > Streptophyta > Magnoliopsida > Solanales > Convolvulaceae > Ipomoea > Ipomoea nil. The sequence goes on along the minus strand of NW_017618593.1, from coordinate 785,892 downwards.
AAAGGTTGGGTTGACAAAGAATAGGCTTCAGTTCAAAACTTAAAGGTTACAATTAAACATTAGGCTTGGCTTTTAAGCTACACAAGGAAAGGTTTTTGGTATGAATTTTGCTATTTCCAAATTCAAAGAATACATGAAAAATTTAGGAAGTTCACAAGGAATTGTTGTAAGAACAACCAAGTATAAGGATTGTAGAATTGGCCCAAATCACAAAACATTACAAGGATGGATTGCTAACTTCACAACGAAACTTATATACCAAACTAAAGAAATCACTTAGCAAGAAGAGTTTACACTAAGCCCCAAAAGAATTGCTATCAAGGAAAAACATGCGAAGGATTGCCAAGCAAAAGACAACTATGAAACACAAGATAACACCCAAGACAACAGCGAACACGATGTTCACGGGAAAACAAGGATAGGCTAGAGGAAAGGGGTTACCTGCCAATTCATCCTCCATCAAGCCCTCCGACTCAGCCTACGAACGCGCCATCACAAAGACCCTTCCAGGTGGCCTAGCTCCGACTGCCCCGCGACCCGAACTCCCTCCCGAAGCTCCTCCGACTCCCGGGGGTGGCGACAACGCTCTCTCACCGGCAAGCTGGGGACACTCTGCGACTTTGTGACCACGATCCCCGCATCGAAAACACCTAAACGCCTGGCCATGACAATCTTGGCCCGCGTGCACCTTCCCACACTACGGCAAACAACCGACTTAACTTGATCCCGATGCTCCATTCTGATAGGTCCTTGAGAAGAAGATTAAACGTTCTTGGCTTCTTAAAGGTAGAAGAACCTCCGCCCTCGGTCCTCTTCCTAGCTTGCTCGAGCGATCCTCTCTGAAGCTGCTGCACGCGAAACAGATCGGCGGCACACACGCAACCTAGAGTCCTAAGCCTAACACTTAGCTTCTTAAGGTCTATTAGAGGTCTCAAACCACACTTAGCCACTTAGAAAGTCTAGACTCAACTCTTCCTAGGTTCAAACCTAGGCTCTGATACCAACTGTAACACCCCCTCAAAACAAGCTATAATAAAAGCCTTAACGCATGCAGATACCATAACAAAACACTAGCACAACGAAAGATAAACGGTAACTGGATAAAAGTAAAATCCAAAACTGGGGTGTTATGCCACGTTTACCAACAATGATAAACGCTACGGCCAAATCTGCATGGTATACAACTATCCCAAACTCATAAGTCTAACACTACATCGGCTCACAGGCTGTAAACCAACAAAAGAAGCTACTATCGGGCACTAGACATCGCGCTCGTCTAGACATCACCTGAAAGATCACAAAGATAAACATGGGACGACGCCCGGTCAGCGAAAAATGCTGGTAACCCACCATTACATGTGAAGTAACATACATAAGTAAGATATAAGTTGTTAAACCATTTTCAAAACGGAATACATATATATAAGTCAAAAACCAAGATCAATAGCCAACATAGCCAACGGGTTACCGATTCAACTAGCATGCAATACACAAGACTCTTTTATCTAAAGAACGGTACCCGAAAGATCAAACTAGACTCAAGCACGACAAACGGAGTCCGTTGGAACACCACGAGGGTTGGGGAACATCAAACGGGGAAGCCAAATCCCAAAGTGGGAAAAATCCAGCCGGTGGCCGGCGGGTGGAGGGCCACCCGTCGACTGCCCGCCGGCGTCGAACCTCCGGGCAGCGGGTGCCCGGCGGGCAATCGTCTGCCCGCTACCGGCGGCGTTAATTCGGGCATCGGGTAGGTGGCGGGTCCCCCTACCCCCCACTGACTCCTTTTTCAAAACTTGGGTCCCAGGATCTTTTGTGGAACCCGAAACCATACTTACACACTTTTAAAGGCAAACGACGACACCACGTAGTCAAATAACGGATCAAAACCAAGAATCACATTGAACACATCCTAACATGACTTCTAAACATAATCAACACCCGAACATGCGAATTCCCACCCAAATATACCAAAAATATCACAATATGAAATTCACGATTCAACCTAGGGCTCTAATCATATTTAAATCACAAAATCATACTTTATCTGTAAAATAAAGATTTATCAAGAACATCACACAATTATGAAGATTCTCCCATAATCATCAAGATTATCAAGATCAACACATAAAATCATCTCATCAATCATCAAGATCATATCATCATCAACATAAACGATTTATCAAGACACAGGAATAGAGAAGAAGCCAAGGAAGAAGATTATAGCAAAGAAAATAGGTTTTGTTGAGACATGGGTTACCTCTTAGCCTTAATTAATCCTCCCTTGGCCATTAAGGTTTTTCCCTAAGATTTCCATCCGATTGACCTCCCTAGGCTTGGTGGTGGGGAATCCCTTGGGAATTCTTGTGTGGTGATATCTATTGTGTTGTGACTTCTAGGTGCCTCCTATGTCCCTATATATATATATATATATATATGTATATATATATATATATATATATATATATATATATATATATATATATATATATATATATATATATATATATGAGTCCTAATTAGGGTCTGAATGGTATGAGTTTACTAATTCTATTCCTTATAGGACTAAGGGATTTGTTTAGGGATAAGGGTCCATGGTCCATGGTGGACCATATTAATTAATTAAAGGGAATCCTAACCAAATTAAATCCTTTTTAATTATTATTATTAACGGGATTAATTAAATAATTAATTAGGGATTAAAGGCCGTAAGACGGGGTGTTACACCCTCCCTGCCTTACAAGAAGCTTCGTCCCCGAAGCTTAGAAATCATTTGGGGTAAAGAGCCCGAATTAGTATAGTAGTTCATAAGGAAAGTATTATATGGGAAATATATACATATACGAATATAAATTTACTAGGTTTAAACCTAATTATTGTGCTAGCAAAATGCATCAAATAACAAGGTTACGAACATGCAACACACAATATGTAAGTTTTACGGGTCACTAATACATAACATAGAAGTCTTTACACATGGCATGTTCTTTATTTAATTATCTTATGACGATTTAGCATATAGGATCACAAGTCGTACTGAACATATAATTATCTATGCACCTAAATGAGAGGTAAATACCACGCGGGTGCAGGCTCGGATAGCCACATAATTATCATAAAGTACACATGTACATATATCAACACTGGCGAACCTCATTTACGAATGGATGGAGACGTTTAATTATGTAGTGTAGCATGTCGTGAGCCTAAATGTAACACCCCGTGTTACGACCCCTAAACTCAAATTAATTAATTAATTGCTCAGCCCAAAAAGGGAGTTAAAATCCATTTAATTAGTTAAAAGGGGGTCCACCATAGTCCATGAGCCCTTATCCCTAAAACCAATCCCTTACTCCTATAGGAAATAGAATTAGCAAAGCCATACCACTTAGACCCTAATTGGGACTCTTAGATATATATATATATATATATATATATATATATATATATATATATATATATATATATATATATATATATATATATATATATATATATATATATATATATATATATATATATATATATATATATGGACTTAAGAGGCACCTAGAACTCACACCACAATAACTTTCACCATACAAGAATTCCTCAAGAATTCCCATAGGAGAAATCAAGAAAGAAGAAATCTTAAAGAAAGACCCTTCATAGCCAAGGAAATTAATTAAGGCTAAGAGGTAACCCTTGTCTCAACAAAACCTATTTTCCTTGCTATAATCTCCTTCTTTGGCTCCCTCCCTATACTTGTGTCTTGATGAATTTCCTTATGATATTGTGATATAATCTTGATTGATTGATGTGATGATTTTATGAGGAATCTTGATGATCTTGATGTTAAAAAGAGGTTCTTGATATTTATGGGATGATTCTTGATAAGTCTTGATGGTTCTTGATAATGAAAATAAAATATGGTTTTGATGATTTGGGTGGGATTAGAGCCCTAGGATGGATTGGGAATTGGTATTATGATGTTCTTGATTTATATTTGGGTGGGAATTTGCATGTTCGGGTGTTGTTCGTGTCTAGAAGTCATGATAAGATGTATTCAATATAATTCTTGCTTTTGATCCATTAATTGCCTATGTGGTGTCGTTATTTGCGTTCAAAAGTGTGTAAGCATGGTTTCGGGTTCCACGAAGGATCCCGGTACGAGTATTTGATAAAAGAGTCAGTGGGGGGTAGGTGGGGGTAGGGGTACTCGCCACTTACCCGCTGCTCGAAAATCACCGCCAGGTAGCGGGCAGCCGCCAGGCAGGCGTTCGCCCGCCGGCAACCCGCTGCCCGGATGATGATCTCTGGCGGGTGGCCCTTCACCCGCCGGCAACCCGGTGGTTTGTTACCCACCCCGGGTCTTTGGCTTCCCCCTTTGTTGTTCCCCATTCCCCGTGGTGTCCCAACGGACCCCGTTTGTCATTCTTGAGTCTAGTTTGATGTTTCGGGTGCCGTTCGTAGGATAAAAGAGTCTAGGAATTGCATACTAGTCGAATCGGTAACCCGTTGGCCTAGATGGAAGTCGTATGAACCCCTTTGGACTGTTCTTAGTATGTGAATGATCACACGTAAGCTTATTTATATGCCTCCCCCTTCCCAACATGCTATTATGTGCCATTATGTGTTATTGTGTGTAATGTGATGCATGATTCCCCCAATTTGGTTGCGATCAAATTGGCTATACGGGCAGTTGGATGGGTTGAGAACCATCCCAACTGTTAACTAGGTCGGTTGCGATCGGTCAGGTATATAAATATTATATAGGGATGCGGTCCACTTTTGGTTACTTATGAGCTGCGGTTCATCCTCCTGGCTGCGGTCAGCGATTCACTTCTTGGGCTGCGGTCCACATGGGCCTCGGGTGCTATGACCCACCGACCTGGACGTGCCAGGCGGTGTGTAGGGCCAATAAGCCCGAGGAAGGCTGTAGTCCACCGACCTGAGTAATCAAGCGGTGTGTAGGGCTACGGCTGGCTGTGATCCACCGAGTGATGGGCTAGCGGTGTGTAGGGTCGTAGTCTCCGAGGATCATCGCCCACCGATTGAGTCTCTCAGCGGTGTGTAGGGCCTGATCCGCTACGGTCCACCGACTGTGCCCGTCAACGGTGTGTAGGATCGTACGTCCCCCCTTGTAAAGTTGATCACAGTCCACAGACTGAGCGCGTCAGCGGTGTGTAGGACTGTGATCCGCCGCTGAGTTCGTCAGCGGTCTATAGGGTTGGTTGCGATCAACTCCCTTCATGCTGCGATATGGGGTAGGGTACTGCGGGGCCGTATTAGTGCTATATGCGCTAGCACTTATGTTCGGGGCATGCGATTGGTCCCGTGGCGCCATCACAGTGTGATTGTGTGTCACAAATGATGATTGGATAATGATATGTTTGATTTGAAAGTAATCCGTGACCGTAGATGCATGTTCTTTATGATGGTTGTTTCTACTTAACTGTTATGATTGATTATTGTGCTTGCCCCTATTTGTTGAGACTATTCCTGGTTTTAAAACTAGAGTTTCTTAAGTATATATCTTCCTGCTTCAAAATGGTTTTCATATATCTATCTATATATATATATATATATATATATATATATATATATATATATATATATATATATATATATATATATAATGTATTTCAATGCGTTGGAGTGGGTTACCAGCATCATTCGCTGAACAGATATATTTGGCTTTCAGGCACCGATGAGTAGACCTGGAGCGCGCTAGAGATCCGAAGCGTAGATTAGTTAGTTTCCCTTCGGCATGCGTGCCATGATTATGTATTGACATTGTTTTGAGGATATTTAGATAGTTCAGCCTGTGCATCTGAGTTCTCCAGCTCAGATGTGGCATAGCACCCCGCACTCTTATGTTTAGTAATACTATGTTTTGGGATTTAATGAGAATTT